>NC_052501.1:54109891-54151869 GCF_016617805.1 Bactrocera tryoni | reverse complement strand
AAAACGTTCTCATATCTTAGATTTACCATTTCTCTAAAACTCTCTTAGATTTAAGTCTGGCAAAAAAAAAATGAAGTTTGGATGGATGTATTTAATAACCTTAGTTAATTATGGTTTACTTATGTATATGTAAAAAAAAATAAAGTAATCCTATATGTAGATTTGCTCAAGGACAAATCTACCTCTGCCATTACCTCCTAGATCTAATTTACTGAATATCTTAATGTAGATAAATTGTAAATAAAGTAAATAAAAAAAAAATTGGATTTCCCGTGCAATTATTTGTGCGCCCTTCCCACCCTCTAGACACAACTTTTGTATAAATATTCGCATTATTTGTGCTCACCGACTGGTACTATAACAACAAAGCGCCTAGGAAAACGAAGTGCCGCGCTGCGAAAGAATTCAACTTTTGAAAAGTGTTAAAACTATTTGAAAGCTTCGTGTGTATTTGACGGTGTTGGCGTTATTTTTTACGCCCGATGTGACGCAGCGCGTTGACAGTTGCTGCACGTGGCGCGCTCGCAACGCCACACAGTGAGACAGCCCAGTAGTAACCGCGGCAAAAAATGGTTTTTGACGTGTCGTCCAATTTGGATGAAATTTTCACAGTATATTAACAGATATATGAGTAATAATTCCCTGAAATTTCAGCCTCATAACTTCATTACTTTTTGGTCTAGAGCAAGTCAAAGTTGAGGTATGCCAACGCGCTTGAAATATGTTAGTTCAATATGTAATAATCAAAAGCTTATTAAAATAAAAATACATAATAAATGTAACTTTAAAGTATTTTTTTAATTAATTTAGTTATTGTAGAATGAGTAAATGAAAAAATAAATTTAAAAAAAAAACACATTTTTTTTTTCTTAACAACAGAATTGTGGTGCAAAAATTGAACATTTTGCATTTTCAATGGCCTAGGAAATATAGAGCAGCCCCTCGCCCTAGGTGCAGACTTATATCAAATGAAAGTTTGAAATCTCAGCTTTAATTTAAAGTAGAGGACATATAGCAAAAGTTTGCAAAAGCACATTAAACATACAAAAAACTACAAAAAGTACGTCACGCGCACATTCTGTCGCTATACTTATGTTAGCATGCAATAGCATGTTTACAACTTTTTACTTTTATTTTTTTTAATTGTTTACTATTCAATTATTGTGCAAGATAATAGTAATAAATTACATTTGTTTTTTGTTAGTTATTCAGAATTATGCTTTAAAGATCATTTATGTTTTAATAAAAATATTCTTGTTTATATAAATTTTATTTACGTTATTAATTTGATAGATAATTTTGTTGAAGGTCATTGACTTTGGGTTAGATAGTTGCATAATTTTTAATTTAAATTGATAGTGTAAGATATTGTTCTTATCTAAGTTGTGTTATGATCACTTTCTAATGTGGTTAGTTTAATTGTTATATTGTAGTGCCGTGTAGTGTAGTGAAACAAGGCATGGGAACAACCAATGATGGTAATGTCTCTAGAAGATTTTTTGAAGATCCAGAAATAACCGCTGACATAACTGGTGTAAATGTAGACTTAATTCACCGCTTTAAAATAGTAGTAAAAATATAGATGTTGGTAAATTCCATAGTATTGCATGGACACTGCAAAATTATATGTAGAGCTTTATGGCTGGTACTACATGCCCATCACTGTGCATAAAGTTCTCATTCACGGCAGCAAAATGATATCTGAGGCTATATTGCCAATAGGTTTGTTTGCAATTTTTATTTTTGAAAGTATTTTTTTAAACTTTATTGAATATTAACTTTTTTTTTTGCTACAGGAATGTTATACGAAGAAGCGCAAGAAGCAATGAATAAGGAGTATAGAAACTATAGTCTATTCCATTCTCGTAAAAATTCACGTATTTCTACGAATGAAGATGTAATCCACTATTTGCAAATATCATCAGATCCTTATATTAATTCATTTAGAATGAGAAACAAATTGAAAAAATTAGAATTCTACGATGATGTTAAAAAATTATTGATTGAATGAAAAAAAAATATTGTTTTTTTATTGCATTTCAATGGGAGGTGGGCGTATTAGTGGGCGTGTTATTGTAATTTTTGCATGAAACATTTTAAATGATATAAATTACAGTAATATAGAATTTGAAGGTTGTATTTAATATATTTTAGAAAATATGGTACTTTTTATGTTGAGGTAGTATGGGTGATGGGGTTAAAACTGGGCCAAAGTTCAATTTATATTTCAAATAATGTTTGTAACTATATAACATTCAAGTATACCAAAATTGAAAGTTATACCTAAAGTATTACGGACAATACGGCATTTTACAAATTTCGACTGTATGGCAGGTGGGCGTAAAAGTGGGCGAATTTTCTTAATTTTTTTTTTTTAAACTGCAATTGTCTCAAAAATAACCTGTGCAAAATTTCAGAGCTCTACAATGACTCCTTGTATTTTATGCCGGCGTTGTCTCACTGTGCGCCATGCTGTTCGTCATACGAGTAATATACGCAATTCCAGTTTTATTCAATGCGAAGTGGCAAAATCTTTGGTCACTGGCAGTGTTGCCATTCAAGTGATCGCCCCTAATTTATGACTTTGCCATAGGCAATTGTTTGCTTCCTTGATTCTTTTTTTTCCACCGGGCAGCTCATTCAGTGTTACCGCTCGTTTTTGTGTTGCTGCTGCCTCTTTTTCTTTCTCTCGACTTTCAGATTGCATTTGCTTTCCATTGTTTTGCTGAAAGCTGTTGAAAATTACTATTGCCTTCGTTCATGCTACGCGCTCACACATGCGCGCACACACCTTGCTAAGTGGTGATGCGCGCGCCCGCTTTGCTGCATGCGTTGATTTGGCTGATCTTCGGAGGCAGCTAGTTGCCGCTGTGTAAAATGATTGCCATCTGGAAGCTTGGAAGTTAATAAGTTTGCCCCTTGGAGTAACTAGCTAAGCGTAATTGTGTCTTCGTGCAGGATTTTGATGACTCAGAGGCAATCACAGGAAATGACTTATATGACCGTGCATTTGAACTACATATGTATATGAATTAGCAGTCAAGTGCTTAGAGCTATGGAATTAGGGACACTTATATTATGTGTAGGCTCAGTAATGGTACAATTATTGAGGTGAGTAAAATCTTATATTTCTCCAAAAAATATTTGACAACTGAAAAATCTCAAGCGTTTTTGAGATGCGAAAAAATATAACTGGGAATGCGCGAATAATTAAAAGCCTAATTGCCTGTCACGAGAAAAAGATTCCGACAAATGAAAAGGAGACGTCCGTTCGATTTCACGTTTTTTAATACAATACTTCATTTATTCCGTTCCTGGAATTGCTTAGCCTAAATCTTAAAAACTAACGGCTTAAGCTAGTGGCAATGTAAATACAAGGGGTAATAATTATCTTTCGTTAAATATTGTAATAGAATTAAGGTAAGTAATAAATGAAGGTAATATAAATGTATTATTAAGGTATGTATGCTATTTTGTACAATTCAATATTTATAATTTTTATAATTCAATATTTTACAATTCATTTATTATTTTTATTTTAGGTATAAATTTGTAGATATGTCGCTTGACGCAACACCGGCCACCTTGACAGGATCAATTTCCTTCAACCTCCATTGGAAGCAGGGCCAGCTTGTGTATGGGACGCTTAATTGTGCCCGCCTTAGTCGCCACGTCTGCGACTTGCACCTTGCCGTCTTGCCCTTCGACGGTGGCGACGACGCGTCCGAGTACCCACTGCTGTGGCGGCACGTTGTCCTCGTGGACGAGGACGAGGTCGTTGAGCTGCATGTTGCGTTTGGGGTGCAGCCACTTGTTGCGTTCCTGAAGACCCGTCAGGTAAACTTTGGACCACTGTCGCCAGAACTGTTGCTTGAGACAGCAAACAAGTTGCCATCTCTCGCACCAACGAACTGGGTCCACTGGCACCTTCTCTGGAGGTAATGCTCGCAGGGAGCATCCTATCAGTAGATGCGCCGGTATTAACGCCTCGCCGTCGTTGGGGTCTTGACTCAGGGGTACTAGGGGACGAGAGTTGAGGATGGCCTCCATTTCGGCCAACAGTGTTGCTAGCTCCTCTGCTTTGAGTAGAGCGTTGCCGATTACGCGAACGATATGGTGTTTGGCGGACTTCACCGCGGCTTCCCATAATCCACCGAAGTTCGGCGCCCTTGGTGGTATATAGGTGAAGCTGCACCCTTCGTCTGCTGCGAATCTCCTCAATTCTGGACCCAGTGCCAGAAACGCCTCCTTCAGCTCGCGCAGCTTGCTATCGGCGCCGACGAAATTGGTGGCGTTGTTGCTGAATATCTTCGTCGGCATTCCTCGGCGTCCAATGAACCTTTTTAGGGCGAGAATAAATGAATTAGAAGATAGGTCCGAAACTAATTCTAAATGTACTGCTTTTGAAGTGAAGCAAACGAAAACTGCTATATAAGTCTTTACGGGTGGTCGACCACGTATTTTTAACGTTGTATATATGGGACCACAAAAATCTACGCCACGTATAAGAAAGGGTCGTAGTGCTCGAAGTCTTTCGACTGGCAAATTTGCCATTATTTGGTTTTGCAACTTCGGGTTGTAATGAAAACAATGTATACAGTTTCTTACGGTTCTACTGCAAGCTTCTCGGGCATTAATTAGCCATATGCGTTCTCGAAGAAGCGCAACCAACGCTTTAGCCCCAGCGTGGTGATTTCGAATGTGCAGGAACCGTAAATACGTTATAACGAAGTGCGAACTTTTATTTAATAAAAGCGGAAATTTGGCATCGTATGGGAGAGGTGCATTTAATAGGCGACCTCCTACTCGGATTAATTTGAATGACAGCGACATATCCGAGTACTCATGCAAAAACGGATTGAGTTTTTCCAAGTTTGCGGTTAGGGTGGTACCTTTATGCAATTTTTGAATAACATCCGAAAATTCTGAATGTTGGACCACCTGTGCAATTTTTAGAAAACTCAACTTTAGCTCTTCTGAAGTCAGATCTTGTCCCATGAAGGATTTTGGTGACCGCCTGATCCATCGTAATATGTATGCGACCACACGAAGCAATTTTTTATGAGAAGAGAATTTTTCAATAAGGTCCAATATTGAATTTTTCTCAGCAATCGAAATTAATGTAAGCGTAGTTTTCTTCTTCTCTAATGCTTCGTCTTCTGGTGAGAGCTGGAAGTGGTTATTAATTGGCCATAATGCAGGGTCTTCTAGGAGGAACTGTGGACCGCCAAACCATATCGAATTATTCAATTCGTCCACGTTACAACCCCGAGACACTTGATCCGCAGGATTTTGTTTCGTTGGCACATGTCGCCAATGTACTTTGTCAGTCAACTCGGGGATTTCGGACACTCTGTTTGCGACGAAGGTTTGTAGTGAAGATGGATGTGTTTTAATCCAATGTAAAACGATTTCAGAGTCTGTCCAAAATGTAATATTTTCGAAATGTCGACTCAACATAGGCGCTACTCTTGACCATAATTTCGAAAGAAGATGTGCTGCCGAGAGCTCAACACGCGGAAGAGATTTGGTCTTCAGCGGAGCCACTCTAGACTTTGCAGTAAGCAGCATACATTTAATACCACTAGCAGATTGGCTTCGCATATATATGTAGCATCCGTACGCTCTTATTGAAGCGTCGGCGAAGTCATGAATTTGGCAGATGGCACTCTACTTAACGTTTACGTAACGAGGAATGCTAATAAATGAAAGCTGCATTAGGTTGGCCTTAAAGTTCTGCCAGCTAGTGTCAAGGTGCAATGGAATCGACTCATCCCAATCTAATTTTTGGATTCAAAGCAATCAATCCCAATCTTGCAATAAGATTTTTGCTTCGGTAACTAGTGGGGCTAGCAATCCAAGAGGATTAAAAAGGCGAGCAGAAACTGACAATATGTTTTGTTTAGTAGCTCGCAGATCAATAAAATTGTCATCTAAAACAAATCGAAAAAAAATCCTCTTTCGGCAACCAATGGATTCCTAACATTTTAGTGGAACTTTAGTCATTGAAGCTTAATGACTTTTCAGTGCAATCACTGTCGAAAAAATTAGGGTGGTTCGAAAACCATTTCGTCAAGGTGAATCCGGCCGAGTTTAATATTTGAATTACCTCACTTCTCAAAAGATCTAGAGACTCAAAATTTCCAGACCCTGTTAATAAATCATCAACATAAAAGTCTCTTTTGATGGCCAATGAACCGAGAGGATATTTCATTGTATTGGCATCACTGAGCATTTGCAAACACCGTGGTGCGAGAAATGGAGCAGGCGCAGTGCCGTATGTTACGGTGTTAAAACGAAAAATTTGAATTTGCTCAGAAGGATGCTCTCTCCACACAATAAGCTGACAATTTCTGTCTTCTTCATGCATAATTATTTGACGGTACATTTTAGTAATGTCCGCGGTTAGTGCATACTTATGTAAGCGAAAACGAAGAAGAGTTGAGTATAACTCTTCTTGGATGGTTGGACCTACCATCAAAAGTTCATTCAACGCTATTTGAGTTGAAGATCGACTCGAGGCATCAAATACAACACGTAATTTGGTTGTTGTGCTCTCGGGCCTTAAAACGCATTGATGCGGAATGAAGTAGTGTGGCTCACTCGGGATCTTATTGTTCGTTGGGCTCATGTGACCCAATGCTCTATATTCATTCATAAAGTCCAGATACATTTTACGAAGTTCTGGATCTTTTAATGTCCTTCTCTCCAGGGCCTGAAACCGCCGAACTGCGGTTTCATATGAGTGACCGAGTAACTTACGGTCAGCTTTAAAGGGCATTCTGACTTGAAGCCGGCCTGAAGGCAATACTTGAGTAGTATTAACGAAAAAAGTTTCACACTCTTGTTGCTCTGATGTGAATTTGATGCCATTTGATTCTGAAGGTAGTTCTTCTAGAGCCCAAAATTTTTGGACTACTGAATCTATTGACGTTAAGTCTTCTTCAGTTTGGCATAATGTGCTATGTAATTTGGGAGGTGAACTTTGATTGCTGACGTATTTGCCAGATACAACCCACCCTAAAAGGGTTTTCTGTAATGTTGGTTGATTAGGACCATTTTTAATTTGGCCGACAGCTAGAAGATCGAAAAATATTTCTGCACCCAATAAGATGTCAACTTTTTTACATTTGTGGAATTCTGGATCCGCCAATTCAATATTGTGCGGAATTTTCCAGCCATTAATATTGATATTATGGTCTGGATGATTTGCCGAAATACTTCGCATTATCCAGAATTCCGCCGAAAATTCGTAATTGTTTACCCGCGACTTAACAAACGCGCTTAATTTTGCCCCCACTTTCGTATTGGAATTGCCGATCCCTATTACGTTTAATGTTTTCTGTTGTCGTCGAATCCGCAACTTCTGTGCCACGTCCTCCGTCATGAAGTTGACCTGGGAGCCTGAGTCCAGCAACGCTCTCGCAGGTAGGTACTCTCCACAACTGGTCCTCATCTGAATCACTGCTGTTGCCAACATAACCCGATCCGGCATACTGGCTGTATGCATGGCATGAGTGGTTGATGGTTGCGAATGAGGTGCAGCGGGGAAGGAAACCGGATACTGGTGCAATAAGGTGTGATGCGATCGATTGCACACCCGACATCTATCCGCTCTGCACTTAGAGACAGTGTGTCCCTTACGCAAACAATTTATGCATAAGGGCACCGATTTCACGAACTCGAACCTCTGCTGCACCGGAAGCGCCTTGAAAGTGGGGCAGGCAGTCAAATAGTGGTCCTTAGATTTGCACTGCTGACAAAGAGGCTGCCTCGTATTTGCTGCCACTAGCGCCGATTTGGTCCTGTCCATATGTTGTTGTTTCCCATGACTCGCACTGCTTGTTGGTATGGGCTTCGTCCTTGAATTTGATGCTCCTTCCGCTGATAGCTGCTGGAATCTTCGATTTAGGGTGGCTTCACATTCTTTCCACAGTGGCAGCTTGTCATAATCCAGCTGTTCCTCCCATTTGGATCTGGTAGCTGAGTCGACCTTTGTCATCACTATGTGTATAATAATAGCGTTTGTTATATGTTTCTCATCGCCCAGCGATAGCAATGAGTCATACACCGCTGACACTTCGTCAATCATGGATCGCAATGAAGGAGCGGATGGCTTTGGGATGGTTGGCAGCTCAAAAAGTTTAGATATTGTATTGAAGAATATCAAACATTTATTATCATAAACTTTTTTGACACTTGCCAACGCTTTCGGGTAATTTTCATCCGACATCTGAAACGCTTTAACTGTTCCCAAAGCCTCTCCAGATAGACTATTTACCAAATGGTTAAATTTTTCTATGTCTGGGATGTTTGGATCATTATGAACCAAGCTCTCGAACAAACTCATAAAATTTTTGAATTCGGAATATTCTCCCTTGAATTTCGGCAAATTCATTTTAGGGAGCCTTGAGCTGTGAGAAGCTACAAAAGATGTTTCGGCAATTGACGTTCTATTTTTGGCTAAAATATTTTTAATTATTGATTTCGTTTCAACAATTATGTCCTCTAACTCCCCTCGGGCCATGTCGTCTTCATCAATCTCTTCAATGTTAGATTGGCATTTCATTAGCTTTTCACTATGTGAATTTAATATGTCCAGCCGACATTCCAATTCAATTGGATCTAACGACATAGTTTTTTCTAAAAGGCCCGTCTTTATTCGCAAAATACTATTTTTCGCCACCGTCCTTTGACGCTTTAACGATTTTAAGTCGATCAACTCCTTACTTGGAGAGGTTGGCGATAGTTGGCTTTGGCTTGCTCATTTTTGCTTATTTAAATTAAATTTTCGAAAAAAGGCTATAACGGTTGGCAACAGATATATCAAGAATCGATAATGAAAACGAAAAAATAAATGTCGATTCCCAAATATACGAAAGCCAAACCAATAGCAATAAAGGCTGGCAACAAATATATTTGGAACCAGTTACGAAAATGAAAAAAAGATAATATCGATTCCCAAGTATTCGAAAGCCAAACCAATAAATGCGCAAAATGAGCAATAGCACAAGAAGTAATTTAGTCGGAAAATGTCCGAACGAAAATCGACAAAAATTGCGAAAAAACGACCGATAATTGCAAACGCGGATCGAAAAAATTGCGAAAAACGAGACAATTTAATTTTGCAATTAATAATTTTTTCACCTTTATTTCAAAATAAAGGACTACCGCAAAATCCCAAAATCCCTTATTCACTTTGAATTCGTACGTATATGTAGAAGTATGTATTAATATATGTATATATGTATGTACATATATACATACACTAGATACAATACAATATAACAATGCAATATAATATAAAGTGAAAAGGGAGAGCCAAAAACTGAAAGTGCACTTGTTCTGATGTTTCCTTTTTTTTTTTTGTTTGCACTGCTTTCAGTAAATCGCACTCGTTACCTGGTGCGTCGGCTGTTTGCCGGCGCTTACGTCCCTTTTGCAGAGAATACAGCGCCAGCAGCGAATAATGGCAGCGGCGAGTGATGATAGCAGCGACTAATGGCAGCGGCGAGTGATGATAGCAGCGACTGATGGCAGCAGCGACTGATGGCAGCAGCGATGTGATGGAGTTTACGTAGCAAAATTGAACACTTGGCGACACTATATATTTACGGGGCTTGGTAGCGGCACTGGAAGCGGTAAGTATTTAATAGCGGTCCTTCACTCTTACGGCTCAAAAGCGGTATTTTGTTGCGGTAGTGTTTAACGGCACTTCACGGTTAACTTTTAATTTTTTTTTTGTCAGACGGCACTTTTACACAATGCATGTATATAATTAATTTTATTTTTTTTTTTACTTTTAGCCGAGACTATTTCGAACCACTTGATGTTATTAACGTGAAACACACTGTACCGCACCTTCTTCACGTCACGTATACGCGTATATATGTATGTAAGTAGAGTACCAATTTTTTCTAATTTTTTCACACTCCACTTTACGTATAGATGTATGTATGTAAGTTATGCTTGTCACTTAGCCTTTTTTTTGTGTAGGTATGTATATAAGTATTTAATACTTTTCACGCCACTTTTTCTTTTTGTTATCACTTTAGTTATGTATTTTATGTTTTATAATTATTTTTCCTTTTTTGTGTTTCAGGTATCACTGCACTTAACCACTTTTATGTAGTATATGTACCAATTATATGTATGTATTTGTATTTTTCTTTTGGTATCTTTTTGATTTCTTTATAATATATATTTGTTTTTAGGTGTTGTTTTTTCTTTGTGTTTTTTTTTATGTTTAATTTATTTCCACTTCACTTTCACGAAGGACCGAAAACGAAAAGAATTGACAGGCAATTAGTTATGAAACGAAAACGAAATTAATGAAATATATGCTAAGCTCACGCACTTAGTCCCTGCTCGGGCGCCATGAAAAATCTCAAGCGTTTTTGAGATGCGAAAAAATATAACTGGGAATGCGCAAATAATTAAAAGCCTAATTGCCTGTCACGAGAAAAAGATTCCGACAAATGAAAAGGAGACGTCCGTTCGATTTCACGTTTTTTAATACAATACTTCATTTATTCCGTTCTTGGAATTGCTTAGCCTAAATCTTAAAAACTAACGGCTTAAGCTAGTGGTAATATAAACACAAGGTTTAAGTAATTGTCTTTCGTTAAATATTGTAATAGAATTAAGGTAAGTAATAAATGAAGGTAATATAAATGTATTATTAAGGTAAGTATGCTATTTTGTACAATTCAATATTTATAATTTTTATAATTCAATATTTTACAATTCATTTATTATTTGTATTTTAGGTATAAATTTGTAGATATGTCGCTCGACGCAACAACAACTTTCCCAAATAGTTAAATGAGTTGAGAACTTATCCCACGCTCAAATTACGACCGTTGAAAGACTAGTCTCATAAGAATTCTTCTGCATTACAACCGTGCCTTGGCCTGGACCGAGAACACCAAACTTCGTCAGTTGTCTCTATTCTTTACGTGCACACGCCAGTTGTACATCCTAAATGCAGACAGGTCGTTATGCACTTAGTCCTTCCATTGGATGCGTGGGCGCTATTGCTTCCGTTGTCCACCCATGGGTCTCAAACAGAAGCCACAGATTTTCTGAAGGACAGTTTTCGCGATTGCTCTAAGTCTTTTTCATCCAGTGCCTACCGATCCCAAAGTAAGACCTGTTGATAAGAGTGTTTCTGTGCTAGATGTCCACTAGGCATAAGAAGACGTTTTCTGTTTTTCAAACCGTGGTTGACCCTCCACATGCGATGGGTCCTAAAGGTAACTCCTCACACTCAATCTATAAGTAAATGTCAAAATAAAAGTAATTAGAGTCAGACCATTGAACTCCCGAAACCATAGCGACAATTTGCCAAGTCAACAATTTGAAATTTTTCTCTTTTCCTGATATATCGTGGTCCCCCCGCGGGTATCAGTCCCAAAATCTAGCCCAACCGAATAAAAACTTCTTAGAAACTTCGGGGTCACGACTTTGTAAGATTTATGTATGTTTTCTATATATTTACCAATGGAATACCAAAACTGATGAAAAGAACTGAATAATACCAAAGTCTTTTATAGCTTTAAACTATCGAAGCTCTACCACCACGGTTCTGTGGAGTTCAATGCAGGCTCGTCGGCCATTCTTTAAAATGAGACTGGTGCAACTTTATTGAATATAATTTATGCAAGCAACTATAGTATATAACCCGAAGAAGGTGTCATGGAAATGCTTTTTTATTAAATTTGTCTGAGATGTTCTAGTAATGATTTCGGGATTCACTCTCAATGTTACGCAAATTAGCTTAAATTTGTTCGAGAAGCTTTGTAGGAGGCCACCGGGACTAAACTGAGCATTTGAGCTTTGAAGTGTTACCTTAACTACTGAATTGCCTTTCTATAGTAGGCAACAATTGTTTTGTTTAGGTCATTTTGATGGAGTCCTCAATGGTTAACCCGAGCTTTGTTGCCTCCGAAGTTTTACTTTAAGTCATAACTTTCATGTAGTAGAATTTTCTCAGTACCCGAAAATTGCTTACGTTTTGAGGCCTGCTTTTGCCAACTTACTCAAAAAAGTCATAATTTCTCGTGATCCTGAAAATTTGTTGCTTAAATTTTAATTTTTTGCTAAACATTTTAAATTCATTACTTTCTATCAGTTCATATTAATTTTTCGAAATACATTCTCTCCACTTTTTAACAAATTTCATATTTTGCAAAAATTATGCCAACTTTCCTAAGCCACAAAGGCAACGCACTAAAGTGCTATGTTAATGACTAAAAGTGGTCCACGAAAAGAACAGCGAAGGGCAACGAAGCCCCTGCAACGGCAATAGAGCGCTGAAGTGGTTGCCAGTGACAGTAGTTACCCAGAAGCGACCAAGTGGCGCAAACGAAGCAACTGATGCAGCAACGGAGCGCGCATACACAATTCAGTTTCACAGCGATGCCCGGGGAAGGATCCTAGTCAGTGGAACTGACAAAAAAGCGCCGTTAATTTACAAAACGAAGGCGGACAAAAACACGGTGATTACAATGCATAGATATATTTACTTACACACAACAGTGACAACAACAACAAAATACTTGTAACAAAAACGCGCTGCTAATGAAAAAAGTGAGAGAGTGATCAAAGACTACAACAAAAAGTAAAAAAAATCATAAAATCTGTAGATGTTTGCAAAAAGTTAAACAAAAGCCAAGATAACAGTTAATAACAATAACAGAAGCAACAACAAAAGTGCGTTTAAACAATGCGCGCCAACAATAACAGCAACAATCAAAGTGCAGCAAAAAATTCTTCACTGAAGAGATCATGCAAAAAACTTGACAACAATATCAGAATAAAGTAGCTACAACAACAACAAAAAAGGCGTTAGCAACAACATACGAGACGAGTTGATAACACAAGGTAAACGTGCGAGTAGCCCCATTCACACCGCCGCATCAAAGAGCTCTCCGTAAGTTACTATAGCATACACTTAAGCGCATATGCATCGGCACTTCGCTGACGAATTCGTTGCAGCAATTAAGCGAGTCAGCATAAAAGCTGCACACACACACGATCGTTGTAGTTGCACAAAAAGCACAAATTTCATTAACAGCGCCTTTTGCTTCACTACAACAAAGCAGTTTTAATTAGTTAAGCATTTTAGACCGTTATTTACGCGCTGGTATTGTTGGTTTCCAAGGAACGATTGCAGGAGTTCAGAAATGTCAGTGTGTTAATATAGCGCACAGCAATAGAAAACTAAATAATATAATGGAGGTACCGTTATCCTTGTTCCCAAATTGTTCTTGAACGGAAAGGCTGGAGTCTCATTTCAGTTACACTAATCCACTAATCCCAAAAGGTTAAGTCTGTAATTTGTCGAATCCAGGCAATTCGCTCGGGTTTTCGAAAGTATGAAGAGTTAATCGCTAACCTAAGACAAATTTTCAACTCGAAATAAACTGTTCTCTATTTGCGATTATTAGAAAAGCTCTTTCGCCACTCATTTGAACTTCTGCTAGTTATATTAAGCAAGAGGTTGGAAGGGCAGAGTTGAGACTACCGGCTCCTCTATATTTCCAAACAGTTTTGTTGTTACCAATCCCTTCGCGTTTGCGCTTAGGACAATAACTTGCATCAGCGATTACTTACAGTCCCTTCCTTACCTCTCAGCACAAGTCCCTCTCCACAAATCCCACTCAACGGACTCAATGCAAAAGCCAAGCATCGCAAAAAGATACGCCAAACCGCCGCAAAATTGCTTGGGGTACTCGGCGGCTGATTTGCATGCAACATCTTTCAATATGTTGCACGTTTAGACGCAGACATACCTACAAATGTTGCTGTTTTATATACATCAGCAAGCAGTCCCATTTGTGTTTTTAAATTTTTTTTCTCTTACTATTTTTTGGCGATTTTTTTGTCCCAAGCTTGTTTTTTGTTGGCACATTTTTTTTGGTATTCTGCTGTAGCTGGTAGCGCCACCAGCGCGGTTGGTATTGTTATGTGCATTTCGATGAAAAATGCATGAAATATTTTTCGCGGTATATCTATACTCGTATGCATATATGCAGAACAACAACAATAAAAACAGTAATAAACAACAACAAAATGCGAAAAATGTGACAACAAACAACAAAAAAACAAACAATGTTATGCTGGGGCTACATTTTCTCTGTTGTTTTTCCTTTTTGCATTGTCTTTTGTTGTTGTCCATAGTTAATGAGTGAAATATATTGCAAAAATAAAAGTACCAAAAAAGCGTAGGTATAAAAAAAATGGGTAAAGTATCTGTTGACACAAAGAAGAGTGTGGTGAAAAAGTTGTTAAACGCTGCAAGTTGTTAGGGAACGAATGCTCGTTGTGCCACAAGAGGATTCGTGTGATTACACAAGCGAGTTGACATACATACATACAATATATAACAGTTTATAAATAACTGCATATTTTACAGTTACTTTCGGTTATACAAAATTGAACTGTGTGCGCCCAAAGTGGTGGAGTGGCAAATGGAGGCGCCGTTGGCGTGGCATAAAAATGAAAATCTTTTCCATAACGAGTACGCAAGTAACGGTAATGAAATGTGCTCACAGCAAAAACAACATAACTGTTTATAATTAAATTATTTTAAGGATAAATGATTGTGCTTTTCAGAGTTTTAAACTCGAGTTTAAGGTCTTGTGGAGTTTTAGCCGACTACGAAATTCAGAGCTTTATGAAAAAAATTTATTTTTTTTAAATGCTTCGACAGAAGCTCAGCAATCGTGAGTATCTCAGGCAGACTACTATAACAAAGGCCTTTCAAGAAATCAGAACCCTTGAGAAAGACACTACAAAGTTACTATACTACTACTACTATTTATAATTATCTAAAAGGTCTGTAACTCTTGCTTCAGATTTTCATTAAGGACCTTAAAATGTATGCTTAATAAATGTGTAAAAGACCTTAAAGCCACTATCCAGAAGCGAATGTAACAGTCCTGAGAAAACTTCCTTATAAACTCAATGATGCGACTGTGAAGAAAATATAAAAATCACTATCTATCCATGGCAACGCATAGGTTAGGGCCCATCTCAGAGACTTCTTTACATCAGTCGGTAAACTCGAGAATGGTGAATCTTAATCGCTTATCTTGGCTCATTGGCTCATTGATATCCGCCAACTTGACAACATTTTTTGTGTTTTTACGTGAATACCTTCCCTTGACGGCCTTACACCACCGTGCTTAAAAGTACATATTTTGATCAAAACAATACGCTGATAAGAACACTTAATAATATATGATTTTTAGAAAGCACGTCGAAACTAGATCTTCTGTAGACTAGCCATTTCTCCAATTAGGGCTTACGACATGGTCTATCGGCTCTTCAAAAGTGTCATCCGTCCTATATTAACGGTGCAGTGGTATGTTGCAATGGTATGTTGAATAGTTCTATCGGAGAAGTGCCGCATTAATCTTCTGGAGCAGAGCCGACGGGCCTGCTCGCTGGAGATTACAAGCACTATGAAAACTTCATTAAAAGAGTCTACAGAAAATCGAGCTTCTTCTGTAGTAATCCATACACAGAAGGTAGCTTCAAACTAGACTAGTAAACTAGGTATCCACTGAGTTACTGAATAAGTCCTAATTTGGTTACCACCTGGGGCTGAGAGCGACTGCATGCGATTGGCGCTCATACAACTTTATTTTTAACCAACCAAGAGAAACTCCTATATAATGGAAGATAACGAGAAGCAGCGATAATAAAGTAATTATTTCTAAAGAAGAATACTGATTATCGAGGTTTATATGTATAATAGCCATTTTTCTGAAACAAAAGTAAATCTTCAGTTCTTTCAAAGAACAGTTGAAACTACTTTCTAATTGGCAAGCAACTTTGGTTTCTTATGGTTCGAGAATGTAATCTAAAGTTCTTGTTACGTTTTAACGACGACTGTAGACTGAAAGAAAGTCTTGCATACGAGACTTAAGATCTATTGCGCCCTCCCCTCTGTAACAATGACTCACATAGATTTAGCACACTGAAAATTCCCGAATCTTACTGGATGTTATTGTGGCCATGTGGCATTCCTATTCAAATACATAGATTCAAAGGCCTTGATTCTGCCTCTACAGATTGGAGTTTAACATCATATTTTTCATATATCGAGCATTCCACGCTTTTCTCACAATAATGCAGGATTTTTTCTTTCATAATTATTGTTAGTTTACACAAAGAATTATTTTTCACTTTTCAGTTTGATATGTTTTAAAAGCGTGTTTTTTAGTTTTTTTAAACTATATTTATTACATGGTAAGCTTTATTTGCTTAAGCCGCAAAACGTCTTAAGAGTCAATTATCAAAACCGTAACGAATTTGGTAAAAGAAAGAAAATACTTGCTCCAATACTTTTTTGGTAAACCCTTGTGAAGGTAAAACTAAGGCCAGGTATTCATAGTTCGTTCCATTTTGGACATGCAGAGCCAGCCTAGAAATTACGGTGCTAATTATTATTGACGTCTCTGGAAGGAAGTTTTGGAAGTTCCTATGTCCATCAGACTTATTCCAAAGAAGGAAGAAAATAAAGACCTTGTGTTACTTTTCTGACCTTTCTTAGCAGGTATTGATATTCTACTGATTCACGTTGTAGAGATTATTATGGAACATATATTTCTGAGATCTCAACTTCAAAAACTAAGTAAGGTAGCAAGATAGAAGCTATTGATGTACTGCTATTCGAATAAGCTCGGAAATTTATCATGCAGCTTGGTTTTGAACCTCGCTCCACCAGAATAAATGCAATGCCTTCTACTTTAACATCCACTGAAAATCATAACCACAGCAACCAACTCAAGCATTAACTCACCAAAAAGGTACCTATTCGTCAACAATAGTGAGCAGATGTGGAATTAAATGCCAAACAACCAACAAGAACTGGCTGTTGTCGACCAATGGCCAACTCTCAGCCATCAGCCATTAAATGACCACCATCAAGCGCCATCTGCTAGTCGCTAGCAACCGAACAGCGAAACCTTAAACTTTGTCAACGTCACTCTACACTATCCTTAAGTTCACTAAGTACTCGTGATATTCTTTCTTTGTTTGCCACTTGCAGTCAGTTGTAAGTATTCGGCAATAGTTTGCACGCGACTCAAGGGTCTCTTTGGGAATATTAACTTTTGTTGACGCGCTTGAATGTTGGTGCGGTAACCAGTGAGGGTGTAGAAAAAATTAACAGCAGGTGAATGGTTTGAGAAATTTAAGGTCAGGTGAGGGACGTTTTAATGTTAAGAATTTTGTAATGGTGAAGGAAGGAAGCGTTGGAAGGACTTTGCTAGAATTTCGGAAATGATCGACTTTAGTTTTGACTTTTAGTACGACTGTCATTTTAGGCCTTAACTTTAAGTAAAGGCATAAAAAGACAGTCTTAGCAAAGGTTCGATCTCTACATTTTTTACTACAACCCATCCTTAACGTCTCCACGTTTCCTAGTCATACCAAAGCCTTAAAGTGTCCCAATGAGACCACTTCATTCCATTCCATAGGCTTCAAGATAACTTTGCTTCCAGAGAACACAGCGTGTATACGCATTAAGAATGCTAAATTAAAATAGCCTTCCTAAGCTCAAAAGAGCCATTTAAATTTATGTTACTTTAATATTTAGTATACCTACATTCATATACATTTACATACTATTTGTATCTCTAAAAATCCCACTGTGACTAAATTCATACATATATTCCCTTGTCTTTAAATGATGCGACCCAAATACGCAACGCTTAACACCCGCCAATACCTAGGCGTTAAAAGTAATTACACTTTATGGGCCAAAAGTGAGGCAATGAATCTTAACACGGCAAAGAGTTAAATGGGAAATGATAAATAAGCAAATGGCTTAGGGAACTTATGAGAAAATTGTGGTAAAGCGTATAAACCAATAAAATTACTGCGGCGCTATAAGGTAGACTAAGATAGACAGCGGTTTGTTAGGTGATGTGTAATTTAAGACTGAGTGCATAATAGTACAAAGAGATCAGTAGTCAGGTGGCAAATAAATGAGGGCAAATTCAATACACTAAAAAGAACTTATGAAGCGAGAAGAAAAGAAGACCTTCAATCCAAGACAAATATAAGTTAGAATTTTGTAATAAGAGACCAAGTTTCGCCTTCATTCTTCTTCTTCTTAATTGGCGTAGGCACCGCTTACGCGATTATAGCCGCGTTAACAACTGCGCGCCAGTCGTTTCTTCTTTTCGCTACGTGGCGCCAATTGGATATTCCAAGCGAAGCCAGGTCCTTCTCCACTTGGTCCTTCCAACGGAGTGGAGGTCTTCCTCTTCCTCTGCTTCCCACGGCGGGTACTGCGTCGAATACTTTCAGAGCTGGAGTGTTTTCGTCCATCCGGACAACATGACCTAGCCAGCGTAGCCGCTGTCTTTTAATTCGCTGAACTATGTCGATGTCGTCGTATATCTCGTACTGCTCATCGTTCCATCGAATGCGGTATTCGCCGTGGCTAACGCGCAAAGAACCATAAATCTTTCGCAGAACTTTTCTCTCGAAAACTCGCAGCGTCGACTCATCCGTTGTTGACATCGTCCAAGACTCTTCACCATATAGCAGGACGGGACTTATGAGCGACTTATAGAGTTTGGTTTTTGTTTGTCGACAGAGGACTTTGCTTCTCAATTGCCTACTCAGTCCGAAGTAGCACCTGTTGCCAAGAGTTATCCTGCGTTGGATTTCTAGGCTGACATTGTTGGTGGTGTTTACGCTGGTTGCAAGATAGACGAAATTATCTACAACTTCAAAGTTATGACTGTCAACAGTGACGTGAGAGCCAAGTCGCGAGTGCGACGACTGTTTGTTTGATGACAGGAGATATTTCGTCTTGCCCTCGTTCACTGCCAGACCCATTTCTTTTGCTTCTTTGTCCAGCCTGGAGAAAGCAGAACTAACGGCGCGGGTGTTGAGGACAATGATATCATATCATCTGCATACGCCAGCAGCTGTACACTCTTATAGAAGATGGTACCTTCTCTATTTAGTTCTGCGGCTCGAACTATTTTCTCCAGAAGCAGGTTGAAAAAAGTCGCACGATAGGGAATCGCCTTGTCTGAAATCTCGTTTGGTATCGAACGGCTCGGAGAGGTCCTTCCGATTCTGACGGAGCTTTTGGTGTTGCTCAACGTCAGCTTACACAGCCGCATTAGTTTTGCGGGGATACCAAATTCAGACATCGCGGCATATAGGCAGCGCCTTTTCGTGCTATCGAAAGCAGCTTTGAAATCGACGAAGAGATGGTGTGTGTCGATTCTCCTTTCACGGGTCATTTCCAAGATTTGGCGCATGGTGAATATCTGGTCGGTTGTTGATTTTCCAGGTCTGAAGCCACACTGATAAAGTCCAATCAGTTTGTTGACGGTGGGCTTTAATCTTTCACACTTCACCTTCATTAGTATAATAAAATACATCGAAAGGCTGTTGTTACAGCGACAGAAAGCATCTAGACACAATTTGGAATACTTCTTTTAAAAAGGAAACGATAGTTGTCCATACTTTCTGTGAGATAAAATTCAAGTTATTAACATAGCTTCTTTAAAATTAGTTGGCGACTAAGTCTTTCATGGACTTTGGCCACCGCCACCATTGTTAATTGCTTTCAATTATTCCTTGCTGGGTCTCGCCTTTAATACCAAATCAGCACGATTGGTGTTCCCCAGAGAGCGAGGAAAAGCTACCGTCGGTTGGGCCGATATCCTGTCTGTATTTTCTTCTTTTTTCTCCTCCATGTTGAGTTTTATTTTCAGACTATGCCAAAGCAAAGAAAAGGATGTGTATATACCTCTGCTCTAGGAACTAGCTCAGTTACCCTCAGCCGAGACAATGCTGACAGCGACGTCCATTGCCCAATTAAAATCTCAGTTAAGATAAAGGACAGTCAGTGAAATGAAGGACGAAAAAATAGCCGCAGGAAGGTTAGAGGTTTGATCGAGTTTTTGTAAAAACGCAAAAAATTTAAGCTGGAAGTTCATCACATAATTAAATTTGTGGTTTAAAGGTTATTACAGTTACATGGGCTTCTAAGTTAGCTTCTGACGAATCATAAGACTTATGCATGGTCTTTTGTGATTCAAAAAAAGCTCCGAACCTTATGTTGTCTACCGAACAGCGAATCGCTTAAAAAAACATTGTTCCCATCTGCCATATATCTTTATTGCTAACATCCTAACAAAAACAAAAACAATTCAAAATCAATTTCAGAGCGCTTACATATGTGTGTAAGGCTAAACACTTACTACGTTGGTTGCTGTTTGTTCTTTCCTTTTAGTAATTGAATTGAGTAATTTTTGTTGTTATAACGAAGAAGCTACGTTATATGCTGATAGGAGCAGAAAAAGATAATAATGGCTTACGGAGATGACAACAGAAGATGATGGAAAGCTTTAAGAAATGAATTACATATTGATGATTTGGAATTGAAGATGAAAAGAGGAAACGTGGTTCAATGGTAAGATCAAAAGGAACAAAAAACGTAACGGGAATAAATCAAAATGATACAGTATTAATCTTCAAAGTATTGCCCAACTGGAGCTTGAACATTTCTCCATCTTTCTAACAATGTATCGACTCCATCCCAAACGAACTGAGCCTTCTTGACGGCCATGAATGAATGAAGTAAATTATTTATACCTCATTGATGTGAGCAGTATTCTGGCGTGGGCGTTCTGCATATACACAAAACGCCGCACAATGACAGTAATTAGCCAACGCATGTTCGGAATATTGGAACAAAGGAACAATAATCAATTAATCTTTTGGAAAAACATTAAAACACAATCATAGTTTCAATAAGTAAGGAAGCTAGAAATGGTACCTATAGATTCCTAATAAATTTTTTCATGATTACAGTGAAGAATTTTTAAAAGACAATGTATTCGAAGCAGTTGCCAATGTGAAGCAGCACTCTTTTATTTTTCATTAGTCATATATTTAGCAGACTATAATTTATACGTCAAGACGCCTGATATGTAGCTTTCATAGCAAATGAAACTCATACGCCATGTTGTAATTTACTGCTCACAGCAATCAGCACACTACACACTTATACGCCAAGTAGCACCTGTGCGATATAAAATATATAATGAGAAATATCACTCACTGATGAATTGCGATTCATATAAAATAATATTTAAATATTTTGAATTGAGGATCGTGGATCCCTCGTTAAATGTTCAATATTGCGCTACCTACGACATTTTGTATGCAACTTCGCTATATAACGTAACAAAGTATTGAAAATGATAAAAATCGATGAAATTTTTATTAAAATTGTATAGTTTGTTTATATTTAAATAACAAGTTTAGTATATTCAAAGCTACAGTGAATGTTTTCCAATGGTTACTAGTAAGCATAGCAACTTTTCTCCACTTTTTTTTCGACATTTTATAAAAAGAAATTGACAGAATATTAAAAAAAATAATAAAGCAAAACTATTTTTTAGCATCTTCAAAATTCGATTTATTTCACGTAAATACAGACGTGATAGTTATTGAACGGGTAGCATTCACTATCGATCCATCAATCATCAATATGGATCACGATCCAAATATCACAAAAATGAACATGGGACAGGGCCCATACACTCCATACATTTTTAGCTTATCACTCACAGATGTAACTTTTGTTAAATATAAGTAACTCATACGCCACGTTTCACTTGAGTCCTTGCATCATATAAAAATATCACTCATACGCCATGTAGATGAATATTTCACACTAACACCACAATCACTCATACGCACCATACCACCCTTAAAGATCCATATTATCACACTATCGCCAATATCACTTATACGCCATGTCACCTATAGCGGTGATTAGAACGACTTTCATGTAATGGCATTGCAGAAACGAGAAAAGTTCCTCTCGGCCGTCAGACATTCCACTTCGAACACACATCTCTACGCAGGCAATTGAAACTTCATAAAAGGATTATATTACAAATGAAGGTAAAATGAAACGAGCATTGCAGCGGTTGAGTGCTTGGCATACACTTGCTGTTTTTGTGTATGTGGTTCATGTGAATCGAGTGTCTTGTGTGTTTGTAGTTGCCAGAAGTCAGAAGTCTATTTAAGTAGCGAATTAGTCGTATATTCTTTTTCCTGCGCCTTCAACTTCTACTTTTGTTGCTGATTGCTACTTCAGCTCACCACTATATTGTAGTTGTTTGGATTTTAATAACACAATGACTCGCCAACATTATTAAGCTGAAGACTGTGTTGCCATAAAAGCAGTTGTTCTTGTTATCCTTGCTGTTTGCTGTAATGACATCAGCGGTTTCGTTAGCAACTTTGCGAGCCCCAGCTTTCCACTGGGTTAACGTACAAAGTGTAAAAGGGTCAGTTGGTCCTTTACAACAAAAGGAATATGTTGTAATAAAGTAAGCGCACTCAAGTGGAATTATGGCCAACTAATGGACGTTCTCATATATTATATGTATATGTCTGTTAGTGTTGTTGTTATGGTTACTTACAGACAATGAATAAGGACGAGTGAAAATGGCGTGAAACTTATAGATAAGGCATTGTAAAACGAATAAGACCACTTTCAAACGTTTGTTAGTACCGAGGAATTGATTAATGTTCAAATTCAGAATTAGGGTCGGATCAAGGAAGCAGGCTGAATGGCACCCTGGCATGATTCCACTGAATCCAAATCAAAAAGAAAAAAACGTTTCTTGTCAAATAAAAAAATAGAACTAATCAAAACCAAAAGTTGATTTTCATCAATCAGTTTGTGAGAAAACTATATGCTGGGTATAATAATCCGATCTGAACAATTGTCCTGATTTTACGCTGTTGTCTCAAATAAAACCTCTTCCATTTTTTCTAAAAATATTTTGTTAAACAAAAAGATTTTAATACAACTTCACTTGTGCTGCTTGTGTGGCAGCTATATGCCAAACGGGATCGATATCGGCTGTTCAGACAAATCAGTAGATTCTTAACGAGAAATGGTTTGACAAAAATTTCAGATCAATATTTCAGATATCTGTAAAATAATACACATTTTTTCAGAACCCGGAACAGGCTCTACTAATAATTATAAGCAGAGCTTTCACATTAAATTTTTTTATCTCCACGTCAGTTGTTAAGGTTCGCAGATATTAAAGTTATCTTAGAGAGTGCTATATGAAGACACTACATCCATAATAATTTAAATTGGAGGCGTGGTGATCTGGAAGACAACAGAATAGGACCTAAGAATCAACAAATTGGAGGCGTTGGCAATCAGGTACTAAAATTTACTTTGGTGGTCCACATTCATATTGGACTAAGACCTAAGATTCAATACAATAAAAATTCACCTATATCGATGTGCTGGTTAAGTCGTAGGGTTGATCTTCCCACAAAGGTGGAATCATACCTGAACAGCTGTGAGCGCTGATCCTATGTGATACTAAAACTACAAGAAATGAGTCATAAGTTCCTCACAGATCGACAAAACGTTTTTGAGCTTATCACAAATTTACTAATGCCGCTAAAAACAATTTCGTTTACTTCCCTAAGTTCACCAAAGGTGTGTTTTCCAAGATCATTTAATCTCAATCTGGCAAAAGCTTGACAGTAGAGGAAAAAGAGTTAAGATTATTCCACCTCGCGTGTAGGCCAATTGGACAGTGGACAAAGACAAAGTGGAGCGTATAAATTTTGTTTTGGAAGAGAGATGGAAATTTGGTTACTAAGCAGAGAGGCCTATTCAAGTTTTCAACGAATATGTTATGCAATAATTTCGAAAGAGACATAGAGGTTGCTTAAACCTCTGCTTATAATACCAATACGAAAAGTTAATATAAATAATTGTAAAACGCTTGGATATATACCCCGATATCGTTCGACTAGAACAGGCCCGTCCAACATAATTTTGTGATGGGCCAGGCTTAGCATTTTCAACCGTGGCGGGCCAAGAACAAAATAAAATGACCTTCAGTTTTGGTATATTTATTTATTTATAATAAGCAACATCACATAAATCTTAATATATTATTATTAATGTAACTATGGCCTTAGCATATAAAGATTTGCACAGCGCATCTATGTGAGCTGGAGTTTTAGAAGTGGCTATGCGCAAAATGCCTTTAAGATGGCTATCTAATAAAGATGATCTGGTTTTTGATTTGTTAAATTTCATGCGAGAAAACAGCTGCTCGCAAACATATGTACTACCAAATAAAGAAATATGTTGAATAGCCAGCTTAGTAAGGTTTGGGTATTGACTGGGTGTAATATACTTTTTGTAAAATTCAATTAAGTTTGAAAGACAATTATTATATGCTGTTTTTAGATGAGAGCTGCTTTGCAATTCTATTAACTCCAGCTGTAAACTCTGCGCAGCGCCTTCAATTTCAACATCAAATGGATTTTGAAACACTTTCATGCAGGGAGTTTGTGATTTGAAGTCTGCGAATCTGTCGTCAAACTCGTTCCTTAATCTTTGTAACATCAACACGTACTTGTCAAAATCCAAGGTATCTTGCTTTCTTGTAGATAAGGTCTCCCAATGAATCAACTGCTTTTGTTCCAGCTGCTTTTCCAACAATAAAAGCTTTTTTGTGAAAGCTAGAACGTGTTCGTATAACTGTGTGCATAGTTGGTCTTTCCCTTGTAGTTTTAAGTTGAAGATCAGAAAGATATTTAGTTATATCAACCAGGAAAGCCAGATCAGCCAACCACTCCTCATCAGTAAGGAAAGTAATTTCTTGGTCTTTGTTACCAAGAAATATCTTTAAGTCGTCCAGCAGAGAATAGAATCGTTTTAGTGTGCTTTGCTGAACCAGCGAACGCGACTAAAGTATACAATGTCTTCGTGATCTGAACCGACATCAGCCAGAAAAGCCTGGAACTGTCTGTGGTTAAGCCCTCTTGCGCGTATAAAATTAACTGTCTGCACTACTTTATCCATCACGTGTTTCAGGCCTATACAACTGGGATGCCCAAAGACTATAAGAGATGGCGGGCCGGATGAAGGGCCTATGCGGGCTGGATGGTGGCCCGGGGGCCGTATGTTGGACAGGCCTGGACTAGAAGGTTATGCTTTTAAAATTTCAAGTGAGATAAAACAAAATTCTTACCTGTTATTATACCTCACGATCTTATGTTCAAAGGTTATCAGTTCCCAACTATGGGTCGAAATTTTATCTTCGACTAATCTAAATTTGGTTGAACTCTGTAGATAGATATATAGTACCGAGGTACTACGTAGAGGTGACGCTCTGCAGAAATTTTTGGTGTACTCATACTTAATCTGCCTATGTTGAAATCCTAGCAGTTCTCAGGGTACACTCCCCTTTCGTAATTCTTAAATTGGTGTAGCAGGTGACGGTTGAGGCGACTCCATTTTCGAGCTGGTCGGTGCTCCGCCTCATATAGACGTTCATTAACCCTCGACTTGCCACGAGTCGGTCGGGCACAATTTTTGAACCATTAAATTCGACAACTTTTTTGGAAGATGGAACAAAGAGAAAAACCGAAGTCTACAACACAAAAAAGGACGTGGACGTGGTTACTAATTTGGCCTTTAATATTACAAGGTGCTTCTAAAAGTAAACAGGACTAAAAAAAACAGAAAAAATGGTTTTATTTTATTTATTTTATTCAAAGTAGTCTTCTTCTGCTTCAATAGAGCTTTTTGCACGGTCCAAAAACATGTCGAACTACTGTTTTAGCTCGTCGGCCAGTATGGCCGCCATTCTACGTCTGCATAAGGCTTTCTTTACATTGGCAAATGAATTTTTCCGAAAAGGAAGAAGTCGCACGGTGCCATATCAAGTGAATATGGGGAGCTATTTTTGGTCAAATAATCGGTCACAAGCGTCGATCGAATGTTGGATTCTGAGTAATTTTTGGTCGGCAGTCAATTTGTGCGGAACAAACCGTGCACACACCTTTAGTAAGCCCAAATGTTCGGTCAAAATGCCATTAATCGATGTTTTGGAGATATCCAATTTCATTTCCATGAATTTCGATAATGATTTTGACTGATTTTTGATGAATTCACCCACAGTTTCGATGGAATTTCCGGTGATCACGGATTTTGATTGGCCCACATGTTGATCATCATTTATGTCTTCACGACCACTTTGAAAACGTTGAAACCACTCGTGCACTCTGCTACGGGATAGGCAATCATCGCCATAAACTTGCTTCATCAATTGAAACGTTTCGGTCAAAGTTTTACCAATTTTAAAACAAAATTTAAAGTTAGCTCTTTGTTCGAAGCTCATTTTCGCCCCGATAACACAAACATACTGACACTTAAAACGCAATAACTTCACTTCCAATTAATGAAATGTTAAGTTTGGAAGGCACCTTTTATAGTGATTTTTTATATCCAATTTCCGAAATACATTTTCCGATTCACAGCTTCCTCTTAATGAAATCATTCACCGAAGCGTGAATAACAAAATGCAAGTAGTATTAAAATTACTCACTTGCAAACTTTGTTGTTTATCTGTGTTTTGGTTATGGCTAACGTATAAACTATTAGACGCGACAACGAGAGAGCTACAGCAGCCATTTCGCTCACCTCACACCAATAAGCAAGTCAAGAATGGAAGGATTGAAACATGATGCTCAGTGTATACATGTATGCGTGTGGGTGTTTGCGCGCTAGCCATGGAACGTGCCAAAAATTTTTAATTAAGTTGCTGGTAAAACTCTTCATAATTTCTTGCATTATTACTCCCCCGTACGCTTTGGATAAACTTCAAATCGAAAAAGTTTTAGCCGCGACAGGAGATGGGAGGAAGGAGCGCATAGAATGGACGAATACAGCAAAAATTAAAGTAGTAATAAAAAGATGCAGGATCTTTTGTTTTTAATTTTGTTGTAATAAAGCGCCTTTGAGGTGGTGAAGTCTAAAAGAATGTGGCAACTGGTCATAATAATCTTGCGAAATTAAGAGTCTTCCCTACATAGGGTTGTGCGCTGGGCTTGGGACCCGCCACGTAAAAAACAATACCAATGAAAAGGAAAACACAGCCTCGGATGAGAGACCCCCCTTTTGATGACGACCATGGCAAACGGAATAAGGACTACGATTTGAGGGCATGCACCTGGAATGTCCGGACCCTTAATTGGGAAGGTGCCGCTGCCCAGCTGGTTGATGTCCTCGCAAAAATAAAGGCCGACATCACCGCCGTCCAAGAAATGCGATGGACAGGACAAGGACAGAGAGACTGAGTAGGTCCTGTGACATTTACTGCAGTGGCCATATAAAGGAGCGCAAGTTTGGTGTAGGATTCGTAGTGGGAGAGAAACTCCGTCGCCGAGTAATATCATTCACTGCGGTGAATGAACGTCTAGCCACAATCTGCATCAAAGCGAGGTTCTCAACATATCGCTGATCTGCGCCCACGCCCCGGCGGAAGAGAAGGACGATGTGACCAAAGATGCCTTTTATGAGTGCGTGCAGCGCACTTATGAAGACTGCCCCCGCCACGATGTCAAAGTCGTGCTTGTCGACTTTAACGCCAGGGTGGGCAAAGAAGGTATATTTGGCACTACGGTCGGTAAATTCAGCCTCCACGACGAAACATCCCCAAATGGATTGAGGCTGATTGACTTCGCCGGGGCCCGAAATATGGTTATCTGTAGTACTAGATTCCAGCATAAGAAGATTCATCAAACTACCTGGCACTGTCTCCGGATCGAAAAACTACCAACCAATCGATCATGTTGTGATAGATGGAAGACACGTCTCCAGTGTTTTAGATGTGCGTGCGCTCCGAGGTCCTAACATCGACTCGGACCACTATCTTGTTGCAGCTAAGATTCGCACTCGCCTCTGTGCAACAAAAAACGCACGCCAACAAACACAAGGAAGGTTCGACGTCGAGAAGCTGCAATCACAAGCAGCCAGCCGAACGATTTTCTACTCAGGCACTCCTGCTCTCTGAGAGCACTCGTCAACTTAACTCGGTATAAGGGAACTGTGGGACGGCATTTCAAACTCCTTACGTACAGCTGCAACCGAAACCATTGGTTTTCGGAAAGAGTAAAGAACAGCTGGTACGACGAAAGAGTGCCGTGTCGCAGCGGAGAGAAAACAGGCTGCCTACCTCGCCACGTTACGATCGACCACTACACGTGCGGGATGGGATAGATACCGAGAGTTGAAGAGGGAAGCGAGACGCATTTGCAGACAGAAGAAGAAAGATGCCGAAATGCGTGAGTACGAAGAGCTTGATAAGCTGGCCGACAGGGGTAATGCTCGAAAATTCTACGAAAAAATGCGGCGGCTTACAGAAGGTTTCAAGACCGGAGCATACTCTTGTAGAACCCCCAAAGGTGATCTAGTCACTGATGCCCAGAGCATAGTTAAATTATGGAGGGAACACTTCTCCAGCCTGCTGAATGGCGATGAAAGCATAACGCCAGGAGGAGAACCCGATTCCCCAATCGATGACGATGGAGCAGACGTTCCATTACCCGACCATGAAGAAGTTCGAATAGCAATTGCCCGCCTCAAGAACAACAAAGCGGCAGGGGCCGACGGACTACCGGCCGAGCTATTCAAACACGGCGGCGAAGAACTAATAGGGAGCATGCATCAGCTTCTTTGTAAAATATGGTCGGACGAGAGCATGCCCAACGATTGGAATTTAAGTGTTCTATGCCCAATCCATAAAAAAGGAGACCCCACAATCTGCGCCAACTACCGTGGGATTAGCCTCCTCAACATCGCATATAAGGTTCTATCGAGCGTATTGTGTGAAAGATTAAAGCCCACCGTCAGCAAACTGATTGGACCTTATCAGAGTGGCTTCAGACCTGGAAAATCAACAACCGACCAGATATTCACCATGCGCCAAATCTTGGAAAAGACCCGTGAAAGGAGAATCGACACACACCACCTCTTCGTCGATTTCAAGCTGCTTTCGACAGCACGAAAAGGAGCTGCCTTTATGCCGCGATGTCTGAATTTGGTATCCCCGCAAAACTAATACGGCTGTGTAAACTGACGTTGAACAACACAGCTCCGTCAGGATCGGGAAGGACCTCTCCGAGCCGTTCGATACCAAACGAGGTTTCAGACAAGGCGACTCCCTATCGTGCGACTTCTTCAACCTGCTCCTGGAGAAAATAGTTCGAGCTGCAGAACTAAACAGAGAAGGTACCATCTTCTATAAGAGTGTACAGCTGCTGGCGTATGCCGACGATATTGATATCATCGGCCTCAACACCCGCGCCGTTAGTTCTGCTTTCTCTAGGCTGGACAAGGAAGCACAGAAAATGGGTCTGGTAGTGAACGAGGGCAAACGAAATATCTCCTGTCATCAAACAAACAGTCGTCGCACTCGCGACTTGGCTCTCACGTCACTGTTGACAGTCATAACTTTGAAGTTGTAGATAATTTCGTCTATTTAGGAACCAACATTAACACCACTAATAATGTCAGCCTGGAAATCCAACGCAGGATTACTCTTGCCAACAGGTGCTACTTCGGACTGAGTAGGCAATTGAAAAGTAAAGTCCTCTCTCGACGAACAAAAGCTAAACTCTATAAGTCGCTCATAATTCCCGTCCTGCTATATGGTGCAGAGGCTTGGGCGATGACAGCAACCGATGAGTCGACGTTACGAGTTTTCGAGAGAAAAGTTCTGCGAAAGATTTAATGTCCTTTGCGCATTGGCCACGGCGAATATCGCATTCGATGGAACGATGAGCTGTACGAGATATACGACGACATTGACATAGTTAAGCGAATTAAAGACAGCGGCTACGCTGGCTAGGTCATGCTGTCCGGATGGATGAAAACACTCCAGCTCTGAAAGTATTTGACGCAGTACCCGCCGGGGGAAGCAGAGGGAGAGGAAGACCTCCACTCCGTTGGAAGGACCAAGTGGAGAAGGACCTGGCTTCGCTTGGAATATCCAATTGGCGCCACGTAGGCTATAATCGCGCAAGCAGTGTCTACGCCAATTAAGAAGAAGAAGAATTAAGAGTCTGTGTCTACAAGTTGTACCGGTTCGTCATTAATAGAAATTTTGTGGAAACTTAAATTAAAGACAATTCTCGAAAAGATTTAGTAGAGTATTGAAAACACACATCAGAAGAACTTACTGTAGAATATGTGCCAAAGAATGGTTATAAATCTAACCCGTTTGACTGATATAAAGATAACAAATCAAGATCCGAATTCGCAAATTTATACTCTATTATTACATATCTTATAAAAGTCCAAAGATGGAGTTTATCTCATCAAGGAAGCACTAAAGTTTATATACTCGTGTTTGCTTCGGTGCTCAGAACTCTGAAAGTTAGGATTTAAGAACATTGAATTTCCTTGAGTTGAATCCCAGAACCACAATTTGTACAGTCAATTTGACCTTTTAGAATCCATTTAACTGTCGTTTGACCCTGATGGTTCTTTATTGTGGAATGCGAATTTCTTAGAAAAAATTATCATCTCTCGGCTGAGGACATAGAACTTTCAGGAGTATCTGTGAAATAAAGAATCGCAGAAACATAATTTGAGACCTTAATTTGATTTGGGTTCTAGAAGTTTGGTTAACTCATTCGACCTTGACAGTCCACCATATATACTATTATTTTAGACCTTTAAGACTCCAAATTGTCTACATTTATGTTCCTTTGGCTTCACTAAGCTTTGTTTTCGCTTCTTTTCTCTTATCTTCCACATAATTCTCATTATTCTAAACAATTCGCTCACCCCTCTTGCAACTCCGGTCCATTTGCATACCTTCCAAACTTCGCTTCAAAACTATTACAATGCAAAAGACAGGATAAACATTGCAGTCTTACTTCGCACACCAGCGACCATTCTGCCGCACTTAATGTGCAGCTGTGGACGTAAGCATATGGCGCTTTGTTAAAACTATATAAGCCTTGTTAGTGCAGATTTTGCTATTAAAAAGTTTTACGTGCACCAACCAATGCAGCTCGGCAACCATTATGAGCGCATGCAATCACACACATACAAAACCAGGGCACCGGTCAAGCCAACTTACATTTACTTAAAGTACTCTTAAATCGCTCATGCAATATTTTTCATTGCGCTCTACGTTTCCGGCGCATACTCGTCCGCGCATTTAATCACGTGCTTGTTTAGCTGAGCTCTAGTCGGTCTTAAGTGGGTCAATATTTGTAGAGTAGGACAATAAGCTCATAAAATCAATTTATATTGAACTCATTGAAGAGCATTGAAAAACAACAAAAAAAAGGCACACATGGTAAAAACCTTAAAATAGAATATAAACGCTGGCGTGTTGTGAAGAGATTCACTGCCGATGAGTTGGGAAGTGTTTGCAAAAGCCTAGGAACATTGCAAATACAATGAATGAAAACCAACGTTACAAGAGCGAGTAAAGATTTAATTTTGTCGTCGCACACGCGACTTGGCTCACGTCACCGTTAACAGTCGTAACTTGAACCTGTCGTTCATCTGAACCAGCGTGAACACCACCAACAATGTCAGCCTGCAAATCCAACGCAGGATAACTCTTTGCCAACAGGTGCTACTTCGGACTGAGTAGACAATTGAGAAGCAAAGTCCTCTCTCGACAAACAAAAACCAAACTCTATAAGTCACTCATAATTCCCGTCCTGCTATATGGTGCAGAGTCTTGGACGTTGGCAACAACTGATGAGTCGACGTTGCGAGTTTTCGAGAGAAAAATTCTGCGAAGGATTTATGGTCCTTTGCGCATTGGCCACGGCGAATATCGATGGAACGATGAGCTGTACGAGATATACGACGACATCGACATAGTTCAGCGAATTAAAAGACAGCGGCTACGCTGGCTAGGTCATGTTGTTCGGATGGACGAAAACACTTCAGCTCTTAAAGTGTTCGACGCATTAACCGCCAAGGGAAGCAGAGGAAGAGGAAGACCTCCACTCCGTTGGAAGGACCAAGTGGAGAAGGACCTGGCTACGCTTGGAATATCCAATTGGCGCCATGTAGCGAAAAGAAGAAACGACTGGCGCGCTGTTGTCTACGCCAATTAAGTCTCACTTGTTTTGTGGGGATAGAAAAATCGCTTGGAACGCACTTACTGTTGCTTGCTTTGCGAAATATGCTTGGGAATTAAAACTTATGATCCCTTCAAAAGGCTCAGAAGACATAAATATTTCTATGTTAATGTTAATTTTATTTGGGACTCGATTTCAAGGGAAGTATCTTTAGTTGAAAAAACAATCTTCGAAAAAAGTTTCTTAAATATTTTAAACTGTAAAATTGTTTCAAACTGTAGTGACGGAATGTACATTTTTGGCCATCTATATTATGAGTCTTCTGGCTTAAGAACATCATAGTCAAGCTCATTATGTTATACAGGGTTTTTGTGTGGTGGAGGCTTTGGAAAAGACCACAATTATTACCTATCAGCATATGTGGTGCAGCAAGGTCCACACCAACCATGACACTTAATGCTATTCTGCATATAGTGTCCATAGACATCTTCGGAAGGTATATGGCAGCGAAAGCGGCTAATAAAACTATTAAAAATTCAAATTATCACATGCTTTGACCTTATACTGAATCTTTTGGGTGATGAAGTTGCCAAACCAAACTCTGACGGCTGTTATCCACCCGCCGACCTACAAGAGAGTTGGGTAAGAGTAGCAGTCGTTGGAGGAAATCGATCTTGTGGGGAAAGGTTTGTAAAAGGATATACTATATTATCGGAAACTCTCTATCAGTTTCAAACTACCTTATCATTGTAGTGGTTTTACATCTAGAACAGAGCGCTTGTACTATTCTTGAGCTCACTGATCGTTCGTTAAGGTCTCGTGAAGAATTGCTTACCTCGTTATAAATGTGGAAGAACTCGAGTTGGAATAATCTCAGTACTTTATTCCTAATTGTAGGAATAGAAATGAAATGCCTGGACAAATTTTTATTTGCAATTAGTCACTTATAAGTTCGAATTACAGAAGTCCTATTCTTATGTCGTCAAAACAGACTGCATATAGTATTCCAAAAATGGGTTTCGCGTCCGGCATCAAACATAACCTAACCTATCATATGCTGCTGATGGTGCCTAAGATTGCTCCTGAATCCCACCTGCATCCGCGATTTGAACCCCACGAACTTTTCTAACCCTGTCGCCAGTCTCATAATCGAATGCACTAAATACAAGGTATGTTTTAAAGTAAACAGGACTTTAAAAAACAAACAGAACAAGTAGTTCTTTCGGCAAAATCAAATTATTTTATTCAAAATAGCTGCTTCAATACAGCTTTTTGCACAGTCCAAAAGCATGTCGAACGAGTGTTTTAGCTCGTTGGCCGGTATGGCCGCCAATATGCTGGTGCAAGCCTGCCTCTACGTCTACATAACGCTTTCCTCTCATGGGCAAATGTATCTTTCCGAAAAGGAAAAAGTTGCACGGTGCACGGGGAGTGGTTAATGGTTAAAATGTGATTTTAACGATCACAAGCGTCGATCGATGAGACGGAGCATTATCGTGCAAGAAACGCCAACTTTCATCTTCGCGATATTCGGGCCGAACACGTCGAATACGGCGCACCAAACGCTTCAAAACTCCACGGTAGAATACCGCATTAATTTCTTGGCCGGGTGGAATAAATTATTTGTGGATAATACCCTTGGAATCATAAAAACAAATCAGCATTGCCTTCACTTTTGACTTCTCCATGTGCGATTTTTTGGGTTTCGGCTCGTCCGGTGTCTTCCATTCAGCACTCTGGCGTTTCGTTTCGAGATCTTATTGGAAACACCAAGTTTCGTCACTAGTCACAATATTGTGAAGGAAGTTTTGTCCTTTTTGACCTTTAATGATGTCCTTCGAATGTTGGATCCTGAGCAATTTTTGGTCGTCAGTCAAATTGTGTGGAACAACCCGTGCAAGCCCAAATGCTCAGTTAAAATGCGATAAATCGATGTTTTGGAGATGTTCAATTCCATTTCCATGAGTTTCAATGATGATTTCGGCTGATTTTTGATGAACTCACGCACAGTTTAAATGAAATTTTCGGTCATCACGGATTTTGATTGGCCCACAGGTTGATCGTTGAAATAGACAACACGCCGTTACAAGGATTCTATCCATCAAGAAAAGCCCAAACCAGAGGCTGGAGAGTCGACACCATTGATGAGGAGGTATTAAAATTGTTATTAGATAACAACCCGAACAACGCTGCTGCAGAAACGGAACAATAGGCGGAACACTTAACACGACACTTCAGCAAGGCATGTGACGCCGCTATGTGCAGAAAAAGGCAAGGCACGCACAAAAAACCTGCATACTGGTGGAATGACGAAACTGAAGCCATACGAAGCGAATGTCAGAAAGCAAGGCGTCTGTGCCAAAGAATGCGACAATCGACGAATTACGCAGTGCTACAGGAATGCTTTAAGAGGAATCGAAACGACCTCAAAAAAACTATAAAAGGGAGAAAGTCCTGTTGCTTCAAAGAGCTGTGCAATAAACTTGACGAAAATCCATGGGGTGATACTTACAGGATAGTGAAACTTACTGACGTCGCAAGTAAAGCTATAGAAGGAATTAGATGGATGTATGGCTCCAAAGAGTATAGTGCGGTAGTCACATTCGATGTTAAGAAAGCCTTTATCTCAGCCAACTGGCCTCATATAATAACAGCTCTTCAATTAAAGAAAACACCACCCTATTAGCTGAAGATTATCTCCAACTACCTGTCGGAGAGGGTCTTGCTATACGACACAGACGAAGGACCACAACACTATATGGTGACGGATCAAGGCTCAGTTCTAAGCCCACTTCTGTGGAATATCTTATATGATGAAGTGCTGCGCCTCCCATTACTCAAGAAATTCACGAAAAAGAGCGTCTGTGCAATCATGCAGCGGAAAAAATCAAAGAATAGCTTATGGTGATAAAGTTACAACTAGCTGGCCAAAAGACAGAAGCAGTACTAATCACAAGCAGGAAGAAACTAGAGGTCGCTACACTCAATATTGACGGATATACCATTACCACACAGCAATCTTTGAGATATCTGGAAGTGATGATAGACTCGAAGTTAAGTTACAAGACGCATATAGACAAAGCCTGTGAAAAAGCATCTAGGGTGACTATCTTCATTTTCTACTCAAAATATGAAAAATAAAGACTAGAAATAGAGAATGTGATATACGATCGCGTGACACCGGAGAATATAGTGCCTTACATGATCGAATCGACGGCAGTCTGGGACAGAATGAGAGCGTGGGCAGCTATAACTATGCAAGAGTTAAGAATGAAAGACTGGCAACGCAGCGAAAACAGAAGGATTACTCTGATTTAGAGGGAAAATGTGCGAATGAAGAGCCTAATGGCTAAGCTTGGTCCCCCGATGTAATGCCTGACGGCAGTTCCGTGAGCCAAATACAAGCAATGACGACAGAGTTCAGGGTTTAGTACGTAGGCGTACTGTGTCGCAAGTCCTGCTTGGGCGTGGGGCCAATATGAATCGTGCATATCGTCCGGAAAAATTACAATAGCTTTAAAGATTCCCCCTTCGAAAACAAAAACAAAAAAAAACAACATGTTGATCGTCATTTATGTCCTCAAGACCACTTTGAAAATGTTGAAACCACTCATGCACTCTGCTACGGGATAGCCAATTATCGCCATAAACTTCTTTCATCAATTAAAACCTTTCGATAAAAGAATTTCAAGAAATCTTAAAAACAAAATTTAATGTTGGCTCTTTGTTCGAGGCTCATTTTCGCAACGTTAACACAAACATACTTACACTTAAAACGCAATAACCTCACTTCCATTCTATGAAATAGGAGATTCCAAGCGAAGCCAGGTCTTTCCCCACCTAGTCTTTTCAACGGAGTGAAAGTCTTATCCCTGTGTTTGTTGAGTGCGTTTTTTGCTGCACAGAGGCGGGTACGAATCTTGGCTGCAACAAGATAGTGGTTCGAGTCGATGTTAGAACACCGGAGCGTACGCACGCCTAAAACATTGGAGACCTGTCTTCCTTGTTGAATTTTCTTATGTTGGTATCTATAATAGTACCACAGATAACCATATTTAGCGGCTCGGCGAAATCGATCAGCCTCAACCCATTAGGGGATGTTTCCTTGTGCAGGCTGAATTTACCGACCGTAGTGCCAAAGATACCTTTTTGGCCCACCCTGTCGTTAAAGTTGCCAAGCACGATTTTGACATCGTGGCGGGGCAGCTCTCATAAGTGCGCTCCAAGCACTCATAAAAGGCATCTTTGGTCACATCGTCCTTCTCTTCCGTCGGGGCGTGGGTGCAAATCAACGATATGTTGACAAACCTCGCTTTGATGCGGATTGTGGCTAGGTGTTCAATCCCACACTGTGGACTTGCGCTCTTTTATATGGCAACTTTAGTAAATGCCCCAAGGACCTACTCGCCTCTCTGTCCTTGTCCCATTGCATTTCTTGAACGGCGATGATGTCAGCTCTTCACTCCCTCAAGGACATCAACCAGCTGGGCAGAGGCAACTTCCCAATTAAAAGGTCATAATCCCATTTCGTGTGCTGTGGTCGTCACCAAAGGAGGGGCCTCATCCGAGGCAGTTGGTATGTTTTCATTGGGGCCATTTTTACGGCGGGTCCCAAAAACCCAGCGCACAACCCCAGGAGGAGATGTTTGCCTTTCACTTTAGCTCGCCTTCAAACGGATGCTCTTAGGCTACCTAGAGGATACTTGGTCAAAGACCGGAAGCCGTGAGCTGCTTGAGCCATATGTTAAATAATCATTTCTGGCCACTCCCAAGTGAATGGCGATCAGAGAACTTTCCTCATTTGCATGAACTTCTACACATGACTCCATCGAAATGCTACGGATATTTATTCGCAAGCAGCGGAAGTGGCAAGCATATGCGAGCACTGGAGACGTACTGTGAAATACAGAAAAAATTAATTCAATTCATTGCATATAAAAAAAGTGTTTCGGAAACGGGCAGTGAACAGATGCCAGAAAACAGAAAGTATGACATAGTTGTTGTGAAGGAGCCGATGGTTGACACAAATGAATGAAGGCGAGTCCATGTGAGTCATAACGAATAGGGGTATGTATAAACAATGTAAGCATACATTTATCGCTGATAGAGTTTACTAGCTTTTCGAAGCGATTCTGCGATGATTAAATAAATTTTAAAATCTTTTTTCTCAATTAATTTTTCGATTTTTTTATATTCTATTTATTATTTTATATTTACTGTTTTAATTTGTTTTTAACTAATTGTATTAATTTTTTTAGATTAATTTAAGTAATGATTTTAATCAAATTGAAAAACAGGTAACAAGTAAAACAGTAGATTAGATATGTATTTTTGACTTAGATCGACTTTAAATTTTGATATATAAAATACCACTGTGAAATGTTAAATTTTTTTAAATTTGGATATTTTTAAAATATTTTTTGTTTAAAATATCTTGGGTAAATGAATTTTTTGTAATAATAATTGGTGGTAGCTTAAATATCAAATGAAGTTTTTAGAAAACTCCATTCCATTACTGTGGGTAAAAAGATTTAATGTAATTCCAAATTTGAAATAAATTTCTTCTTCAAACTTGTACACTGTGTGCCAAAATCCAATTCTGCCAATTTAGTGACAACTGTGCTCTTTACAATGGAGTTGATTAAGCTGCTGTTGCTTTTTCTCACTCTCTTTCTCTCTGGCGACTTTTTCTATCTCAACTGTCACTGTTGTGTGTTAACATTTGTTAGCATCCTAATAAAATATATATAGTATGTACTATAATAATAATATACATACATATAATTATAAGAGTTAACAATGATGCGAATAAATTAAATATTTTTTTTGAAATAATATAATAATATAATATTTTTCTGTGCAAAATTAGTGTGAACATTTTTAACCAACGTACTAAGCAATTTTTGTAAAAAAATGTATGGTAACACTATTAAAATTTTTTTTTTAATTAAACTGTAATCTTTATTTCCCGCGATAATATTTAAAGTGTTAATTAGCTAAAAATTATTTACTTTTTAAAAATAGGTTGGCAACTCTAAAAATTTAATTACTGAATTTTTCTAATTATACTGGTAAATAAAATTATAATATTACTTGCAAAATTAGTGTGTACATTTCGAACAAAAATAGTAAGATTGCTTTGTAAAAAATATATGGCAACACTATTGTTCTTCATAAAACTTTACTTTAATCTTTTGTTTGCCACATTAATTTCTAAACCGTAAGTGAGTTAAGCCACCACCCACTCTACCCGGAAAAACTGGCGCACCCTAGTTAGACACAACACCAATACACCACACCTGGTGACACATTGGATTTCACCACAGCAGATGTCAACTATCAAAACGATTGGAACGCTGCGCCGCGATAACACCTCACGCTCTTCTACGGTTATCCAATTCACCAATCCTGTGCGCGTTAATTTGATCTAGAGCGCTACAACACATTCGATTCGATGTTGCGCCGCGTCAGCACTACTTTTGACTCCGATTGACAGCGTTCCGAGTGCACCGATTTGCAGCGATCCAACACATTTGACATTAATTCAAGAACACCACAATTTTATGTAATATTGCACAAAACATTAGTACATATAAATAAAGGATAATTACAAATATATTGTACTCTTCCTAAATACACTGTTTTTTTTTTATTTCAAACGCTCCCGCGAGTGCGAGTGCAAATCGAGGCATCTAAATGAATTCGAATAGTGATGGATTATAATTACTTTAATTTAATTTAAAAAATATGGTGGCAGCTCTAAAAATTTAATAACGCAATTTTTTAACGTATATGCTGGCATTATAAAAATTAACGTTTATTCGAGAAGCGATTGGGTGCTAAGTTGATGCCAAACTTTATAAGGGAGTAATGATGCATATTTGCGGTAGAAAAAATTTTTGATTAGATGGAATTTACGTCGAGATTGAGAACCGTATTTAATTCGGGACTTTATTTGGAGGATGTTGGATGTAAGTTCGAACGGATAGAAATTAATTGCTGACAGGCCGAAAAGCATGCCACCAGCAGTGCAGAGAACAGTTGGCGAGGAGTCAATTGTAGTTTAAGCTATCAAATCTGGTAAAATATTACATGTTTGAATTAATGCAACGTCACAGAAAATGAATAATTTGTATTGCAAATAAATTTGGTTGTGAAAATTAGATAATAAAAAATTCTGCAAGTAAGTAAGAAAAGAAAGTGAAAAATATATGTATGTGAAGCTTAAAGCAAATCTAATGTACCCAAGGGACTAATTTTCATGAATTCTACTCTACGCCATTTGGCGTACAATATTGTATATTTGTCTGCGCCAGGCTGTCCTGGCTAGCTTTTAAAATGTGTCAGTTCACTGTAGCTCAGTTGCCATTGGCGGCTCTAGCATAAATTCTTGATTATACAGTGGTGTTGGATGATTCTAAAATAGTATTTAATATTATCGGAATGCAGGATGGTTTTCTCTGAATCGTTCAAAAAAGCAATTTCATTGTGTGTTCTCAGAATGTCTCGATGCCTTTGATAGCTGACAGATGACACAAAAGGTGCCTTATCTGATTAATTCATCTGGGATGCAGGTCTGAAGCCCAATTGCAACACATATTCTCGTAGAAAAACTCTTCATGAAAGAGCCAAAAGTCTCGAATATAATTCAGAATGATAAAAAGATCTAGATTTTATGGAGATCTAAAATCGCAAATATGTTTCTTATAGGTTTATCTTCAAGTCAATTTCTTTGCTTTTTCGAAATGAGTTATGCAAGTTGCTGCATGTTCATTCCAATCATCCCATAATATTTATCTCATAATTGAATCTGCTTAGCAGGTGATCTGGTTGAGTGGATATATGCTGTCTTCGTGGATCATTGAGTTCTGTAATGTTGACTCTCAAAAGTATCGAGGAACTTTTAAGACAATTTGTTCTCTGAAAGTAACGCTAGACGTCTACCAATTAGAAATAATAGTTTGCTACATTTCAATGGTGCATCTTCAATGAAAAATTTTTTAGTGTTATTGGTACACAAGGAGTCTCGTCGAGAGTTCCCCTGTCCTCGTTCAAAGCGAACCTTTTATAGGCGAACTTAAAATCAATGGCAGACAAATATTTTCAGGAACATGTACGAAAATGCCGCCTGACCTTTGGTGGTCTTCTATATGTGGTTTTTTCCCTGATGTTGCTAAAGTTGGTTCACTATTCCATATTATGTTTTATCAAACCAATCCAAAATTTTTGTCCATATCAGTCTAAACCCTGGCTTGCAGCATTAATTTCTTATGCTAGTGTTTAACTGTTATCAGAGTGACATCTGTCGTGTATTCTTCATTGCGCTTTCCAAATTGTTAGATTCTCAATCTCAGCTTCTATTAAGGATTCTAAGATATCTTTAAAATGATTAAACTATATCACCTGAAAGTAGAATAGGTAAAATTATATCATTACTTCCTGGTTGAATACAGGTAAAATTCTTTTTTCCCTTCCATCATTCGACAAATATAATCCAAGTGAGTTCGTCCGTGCATTTTAAGCTCGATGGTCATCAGCCGTTTTGGAGAACTTTTTCACCCTCTTTGCGTCCTCAGGGTAACGTGTAATTAACGTTTACGCAAGCGGTATTTCCAGCATCGCAACAAATTGCCCAGCGGTAGTGGTTCTCTCCATCATCGTCCTAAATAAACCTTGGAAACCGAAACCGAAACGGTTTAATTTATCAGGGAAGACACGCAAGAGATCCTGTTGTTCAAAAATAGGGAACACCCATCTGCAACCGGCGGATACAGTGAAAAATCTAGGTTTTATCCTGAATAGGATGCTTTTAAGGAATCCAAATGATCGAACAGAGAGCAAATAAGGCATCGGTTACATTATACTTCTATAGAGAAATCATTGGCAAAAAGGTGGGGCCCCTAACCGAAAGTGGTTCTCCTCTACGACACGATTGTCTCAGCCCATTAGTGCGGGTGAAGGACTCTAGAAAGACAACATACTTGCCAAGAAACCGACAGCGTTCAACGGTGGGGCTCCACAAAGAACAAGCGCGAGTTCCAGAATCCAACCATGGCATTTAATGTTATTTTGCAGCTGGAAAGCCCGTAAATATCGCCGGCAGGTGTATTTCATGTTACTCAGACCCAAAAATCTGGATTCCTAACAAAAGACGTCATGCAGGTTTTTAAAACCGAGGAAACACAGCTCCTTCCAGAAGCGATAATCAACCAAATTATATAGCAGGGCAAGGGATAGCCTGGAAATCTCATTAACAGTGCGTTCAGGGTCAGAGTGCCTAACCGTGTTATCAATAGACCGCCCCGGTGATGAGACTGGTGGCGCCGCTTCGGCACAAAGTGATTCACAGGCAATCTCCAAAGCTGATGAGCTAGCAAAGAAAGGTACCAGAGAACTGTTATCAGTATAAAGCGAGCAGGGTGGAAGTTCCCAGTTCCTCCTGTGTTCTAATTACTAGATAGATGAGCTTCCTGGATAGCGTTGTCAGCTGTGGGCTACCATCAGTATATGCGCCGCAGCAAAATCCTTTTGGTCTGTAAAATCGATAGCAAGAGATCTAATAATAACCCTTTGTTTCTCGGTAAGGCTGGCCCTCCCTAGCCGGATCAGAATGGCTGCTCCTTTGCGTCCATCTCATAAGGAATCTTTACCAGACGCTTATCAGCAGAAGCTGTATGGGAAGTTCAGGTGAAGCACCAATGCCTAATTTTGAGTGTCGTGTCACCGTTAAGCGAAAACAGGAGCTCTTCATTCCTATGATTTCATAATTTTGGTTCATATAGTACGTCCATATGATTCTGGATCATCTATTCAATTTAACTCCCAAAGTTGATATATAATTACATAAGTTTAAAATTTTTATTGTGAATACGCTATTATCAAGTTGACATTTTTTATCTTGATCGAATTCCGAATTCTCGTAAAATATTCTTAAATATTATTATCATTTGGCATTACTTAATAATATAGTACTACATACATACATATGCTTACTAGGAAAAATACCTAAATTTTTTCTCAGTTCATAGTTA
>NC_052501.1:54031387-54109791 GCF_016617805.1 Bactrocera tryoni | reverse complement strand
GAAAATTCTACGAAAAAAATGCGGCGGCTTACAGAAGGTTTCTAAGACGGAGCATACTCTTGTAGGACCCCCAAAGGTGATCTAGTCACTGATGCCCAGAGCATAGATAAATTATGGAGGGAACACTTCTCCAGCCTGCTGAATGGCAGTGAACGCACAACACCAGGAGAAGGAGAACCCGATTCCCCAAGCGATGACGATGGAGCAGACGTTCCATTACCCGACAATGAAGAAGTTCGAATGGCAATTGCCCGCCTCAAGAACAACAAAGCGTCAGAGGCCGACGGACTACCGGCCGAGCTATTCAAACACGGCGGCGAAGAACTAATAGGGAGCATGCATCAGCTTCTTTGTAAAATATGGTCGGACGAGAGCATGCCCAACGATTGGAATTTAAGTGTGCTATGCCCAATCCATAAAAAGCGGAGACCTGCACAACCTGCGCCAACTACCGTGGATTAGCCTCCTCAACATCGTATTAAGGTAAGGTTCTATCGAGCGTATTGTATGAAAGATTAAAGCCCACCGTCAACAAACTGATTGGACCCTTATCAGTGTGGCTTCAGACCTGGAAAATCAACAACCGACCAGATATTCACCATGCGCCAAATCTAGAAAAGACCCGTTGAAAGGAGAATCGACACACACCACCTCTTCGCCGATTTCCAAAGCTGCTTTCGACAGCACGAAAAGGAGCTGCCTTTATGCCGCGATGTCTGAATTTGGTATCCCCGCAAAACTAATACGGCTATGTAAACTGACGTTGAACAACACGAAAAGCTCCGTCAGGATCGGGAAGGACCTCTCCGAGCCGTTCGATTACCAAACGGAGGCTTGGACAAGGCGACTTTATCGTGCGACTTCTTCAACCTGTTCCTGGAGAAAATAGTTCGAGCTGCAGAACTAAACAGAGAAGGTACCATCTTCTATAAGAGTGTACAGCTGCTGGCGTATGCCGACGATATTGATATCATCGGCCTCAACACCCGCGCCGTTAGTTCTGCTTTCTCCAGGCTGGACGGACAACAAGGAAGCACAGAAAATGGGTCTGGCAGTGAACGAGGGCAAGACGAAATATCTCCTGTCATCAAACAAACAGTCGTCGCACTCGCGACTTGGCTCTCACGTCACTGTTGACAGTCATAACTTTGAAGTCGTAGATAATTTCGTCTATCTTGGAACCAGCGTAAACACCACCAACAATGTCAGCCTAGAAATCCAACACAGAATGCTCTTGCCAACAGGTGCTACTTCGGACTGAGTAGGCAATTGAGAAGCAAAGTCCTCTCTCGACGAACAAAGACCAAACTCTATAAGTCACTCATAATTCCCGTCCTGCTATATGGTGCAGAGGCTTGGACGATGTCAACAACTGATGAGTCGACGTTGCGAGTTTTCGAGAGAAAAGTTCTGCGAAAGATTTATGGTCCTTTACGCGTTGGCCGCGGCGAATATCGCATTCGATGGAACGATGAGCTGTACGAGATATACGACGACATTGACATAGTTCATCGAGTTAAAAGACAGCGGCTACGCTGGCTAGGTCATGTTGTCCGGATGGACGAAAACACTCCAGCTCTGAAAGTATTCGACGCTGTACCCGCCGGGGGAAGCAGAGGAAGAGGAAGACCTCCACTCCGTTGGAAGGACCAAGTGGAGAAGGACCTGGCTACGCTTGGAATATCCAATTGGCGCCACGTAGCGAAAAGGAGAAACGACTGGCGCGCTGTTGTTAACTCGGCTATAATCGCGTAAGCGGTGTCTACGCCAATTAAGAAGAAGAATATAGCTATTTTATGCTTTTATTTGTAAAATAACATCAAGTTTGTTAGAGCTGTGAATAATTTTACATTTTACATATTAGTGGCATCACCACTCTACCTCCTCTTTCTATCTTCCATTCTACTGTCAACTCTACTGTCGTCGTACTGTCGTTGGCAAAAATAGGAGGATATTGAAGTTAGCGAGAACGACAACTGTCGGCCTGCAGTCGTGTAGACGTGCAGCTGTCAAAATAACACTGCCCATAAGAACGTGTGTATTTTAATATTTGACAGATGTAGTTTGCAGTCTGTCGTTGCCATTATGTTTACACTTTTAGCCTTAGCTATTTGGCTTTCTTGCCGTCGCTCACTTCACTTTTTCTAATTTTTAGTGTCACTCACTTCACTTGTTTTAATTTTGTGTGTGTTTTTTTTTGCACTCGCGAAACTGCAGCTGCGTTGTTGCTGCTTGCCTTTATTGCTATTCGAGCAATATATGGAAAGGCAGATTTGAGTGACTAATCTCAAATTAATCACAAGAAAAAACAGAAACCGAGAGAGATAGTTGACGCTCCAGACGATGTTTGTGCGTCCAAGAAATTTATAATTTTATTCGGATAACAGTGTGTGTGGTTTTTGTTTTTTTTACAAAGTGAAATATTCAGTGCATTTGCCAGGTGTATTTATTGTTGTACTTAAATGAAGTACAATACTACCTGCAATCTTGTGCGTTAATTTGTGGGTAGAGTGCCAAAAATAAGTTTTGGTCTCCACTTCACACAGCGCAATGGGTTTTGTACATAAATGATGCACAAACTAAAGCAATCTTTTAGCTTGCAGAGCACAAATCCAAAATATGTTTGGCTGTAACTTGCGTGTTGCTAAATTGGGCAAATTATGCACTTTCACTTTAAATAAAAAATCAACTTTTTACCTGTTGTCCTGGCTCGAAGGACCAATGATAATTCAGGTGGTGGAGCACGGTGCTCGCTCGTTCCGTTGATGTGGTTGGCCGTGGGGAAACGGTCGGCGCAAATTTATTCCACAGAAATATTAAATAAAACAAAAGGTTTCATATAATATATACATATATTTAAAAATAACAAATTGGAAACACACTTACTATGTCTGTATAGCTGAGCGGTCGCAAAAGGAGAGTGAGCGCGCGCAACCTTTTTAGTTAGTGTTTAGTTGCGCGCTAATTGAAACTTCGAAAAAACTTCGAAAAGGAAGAAAAGAAAAGATTACTCTGCTGATATAGACGTGGCAAAAGAAATTGAGCGGGCGGCGTTAACATGATAGTTTTTATTATTATTCACTTTTCACAACTTTGAATGCATTCAAAAAAGCTTTCCACTTAAATTTCTTTTTTAAAATTTTCGCAACCTATAGCAACACAATTAAGGGGGTATTCTGGTCTAGAAGCATGAATTTCAGGTAATTTTTAAAGTGTCGTAAAAAAAGGCAATTAATATTTTTACCATCCATTTTTTTATTTGTTAATTTTAGAAGAGTACAGAAAAAAAATAAAATCTTAAAAATGTATAAAATTTCAAAAATTATGAGCTGACGAAGTGGGGGGTCACTAAAAATTTCCACGTAACCATACCCATGATTTCAACTCTCCTAGTTATCTGAAATCAAAAAAAAATAGATTATTAATTTAGAATAATGTCGCAATGGCCGGAACTACGGAAAAGTGGGAAACATTGGGACTAGTTCCAACCATAGAAAAGCTTATAAAGAAGACTTTATAAAAATTTCAAGTAAATCGGTACAATAGAACCTGAGAAATCGTGGGTATCGTTCCGAAAAAGTCAGTTTTGAGAAAAACGCGTTTAAAGTTTCGCGTAAAGTCTTTTGTTCGATTAGTTCCGACCGAACCAGTTTGGATGTCGGGTCAGAAAAATGCCTATATCTCCGAAAATAATTTGAGTTTTAAAAAAACCTCTTGTACACATATTCTTGAATAGTTAAACTTTGAAAATATAAAAAAAAATTAGATTTTTTTTAATTTCTAGACCAGAATACCCCCTTAATGACTCACTGCGCTGTCTAATAGACAAGGTAACAGAAAATAGCCAAGTAAAACCCTTTTTGTTGAGTTTAGGAGAAATTGCGAATTTTTTTATGAACCGTATTTCAACTCCTTTTTTTCAACTATGCTGTACTATTTGCTTTTGTTTTTGTGTATAATTGTGACTGTTTATCTTTCTTCTGGGGCGCGCACCACCCCACTGACGCGGCGGTATTAGCAGGCGGTCCACAATTTGCGTTTACACAATTTCCCTACGAGACTAATTTTTGGCATATGCCGGCTCATCATTTCGAGAAAAAATGGAGGAAATGGAGAGGGATAGTGCAAAAATTAAACGCTTACACATACCTTGAGTAAGCTTAGAGTGTATGAAAAAATGAAAAAATCCTTGGCGAGTTTGTTAAAGCGGTAAAATACAGCAGTACTGTTAACTTAATAAATCTAATTTATAAATAAGAGCAGCGGTTTAGCGCGGGAGAGCACGAAGGTAAATGGGGGTAATCCTTGTGCTATTAAATTAAGATTTGCAGTCAAACACAAAGCGGGGTAAACAATGAGAGTTTGCTTGACTGCACTCGAGAATTGAGAAAACTCTCACAAGTGAAGGGAAAAAGTAGAAACATAAGTCGCTTTACTAAATGAAAAGTTATAAGTGCTAAAAAAAAGTTCGTAAATTTTCAGCAAAATCATGAAGTTTCACCTTGCCTGCAACTGCTTGAAGAGTTTACCATAAGCCCAATAGTTTTTAGTGCAGCCGAATTTTTGGCAAATCCTTGTTTCTTGAAATTTAAATAACAGAGACAATTTGGGTTTTTTTTGGGTCACTTGCGTAGGGGTTGACAGGACGATTAAGTCATGATCACATGATCCGTTTTATATGCTCTTGCATCAACTGCTCATAAACGTTTTCATACGGCTTACTTTAAAAACAAAAACTTTCGATAGACGTTTCCATACGGAAATGTCAACATTTTCTGCTATAAGAATTAAGGAGATTAGTGGTTAGAACTGGAAGTGTTATGGATATAGCAAAATTCTGACACAGCTCGATACTAATCTAAATAAATCATGTTCTTCCAAGGTTAGATTTCAATAGTTACTTTCAGATGAGTGTACCCTCTAGATGTGAATTCATCCCACACTACACCGACGTATCCAAAATGGACTGCGATGTGCATTCCGAGAATTCTGATACCTTTCCATCTTTCCGTCTCTCCATACTTCCGTGTCTCCATCTTTCCATCTACCAATCTTAGCTGGCGTCTTCCAAGCGAAAGTACTAGGCATAGAGATGATACAGAATTCAATAATTATGAGATGATAAAAAAAGTGAATATTTACATGTACCCCTACTAGCCTTATGTTATTATTTATGAAACCAGCAATAGAAAATCATTACAAAATGCCCTTAATGCTAGTGACGATTTCGTCAGTCGTTGTGCATGAAGTCGGATTGTCAATATATTCCACTATTCCAAAGCCAAGGATCGTGGGGTGCGCTGGAGTCGCCTAGTACCAATTGGGTGGTATCTTATTAGGGAATATGTAATAAAGCGGATGTACATATATATTATTTTTTCGATCTCGACAATACTTCACCGGATAGGTTGGAAATCGATGACGCCATCGCCACCATTTTCTCGTACTTCATTGTCGCGAAAGACTGCAATTCTTAGAACATCTGAGCAACTTTTGGTTTGGTTTCTTGTATCGCTATCGATATGCTTTTCCTTCTTACAACACTGACTATTTCCTCGATCTTGCTCTGAAGTCCGTTGCAGTTAAATTGTAAGAGTTATAAGTGTCGTGGTAAAAGAAGGTAACCCTGGCAGAAATTTTTAAAGTTTGAAAAGTAAACTTTCTGGATATTTGAAGGTTATTTTTGAGAAACGAAAATTAATTGGTGAATTTTTTTTTCAATGAAAAAACGTAAATTCCTATGTTAAATGAAGGGGAACCTAAAAAAAATTACGAACCCTTAGAGTTAAGTTACAGCGCCTGGCTTGAGGGAAGATTTTTGTTTTGAAGTCACTAACATTTGAGGGGGAAGAGTTGAAAATAAATTCAAACATTTTTTTTGAAGCACGCTACTATGGCCACAATCACAGCCACAGTTATGGCGTAACGGTAGAGCCTGCTGCGCGCCGAACGCCGATAACCATTAACGCAATAAAAGGCGAGTGCTGGCGTTTGCAGCAGTTTTTGCCAATAAGCTCATCATCGCGCAGCGTCCATAGCGCCTATTGCCAGTTTGTTGCTCTAGGCGGCGCAGTTGTTTAAGTGAAACGCCGCTTGACCGCCATTATTCGATATGCCAATATTATGTTGGTTTTGTCGTGTTTTGTAATTGCTGTTGCTATGTCTGCGTGCATTCTATGGGTACTATTTTTCATCTTCCTCCTCATTGAATCAGTTATCAGCAGCTGGAGCTTGTTTTTGTTGTAATATTGGTTGGTTAGGATTGTTAAGTCGGCTATAATCGCGGAAGCGGTGTCTACGACAGTAAAAAAGACGAATATTGGTTGAAAATTAGCAACGTTGCAATGCTAGCTGCTCTCGAGTGTCGCCATTTACTTTGATGACTTGTATCGCCGCTCTCTAAGCGGCAACTATAAATTGCAGCTGTATCCCTCTAAATAAACCTATTATCCTATGGTACACCGAGTACACTTACTAGACTACAGATTACATTCTCCCAAAGCTGGATTTCAATAAACACTTCCAAGTGAGAATACCATATAGAGGAGAATGTAGAAGAGGTTCAATAGGAGAGGAGGATACAATCTCAGCCTATACCGACGGGTCCAAAATGGACTGCGGAGTAGGCACGGGGGTATTCTCCGCTGATCTAGGCATATCTCTCTCTATACGTCTACCGAACTCGGCTAGCAGCTTCCAAGCAGAAGTACTAGGCATAGAAAAAGCTTTCGAAGTTCTATTAGAAAACCGCGGGAATATACATTCTTCTTCTTCTTAATTGGCGTAGAAACCGCTTACGCGATTATAGCCGAGTTAACAACAGCGCGCCAGTCGTTTCTTCTTTTCGCTACGTGGCGCCAATTGGATATTCCAAGCGAAGCCAAGTCCTTCTCCACTTGGTCCTTCCAACGGAGTGCAGGTCTTCCCCTTCCTCTGCTTCTCCCGGCGGGTACTGCGTCGAATACTTTCAGAGCTGGAGTGTTTTCATCCATCCGGACAACATGACCTAGCCAGCGTAGCCGCTGTCTTTTAATTCGCTGAACTATGTCAATGTCGTCGTATATCTCGTACAGCTCATCGTTCCATCGAATGCGATATTCGCCGCGGCCAACGCGCAAAGGACCATAAATCTTTCGCAGAATTTTTCTCTCGAAAACTCGTAACGTCGACTCATCGGTTGCTGTCATCGCCCAAGCCCCTGCACCATATAGCAGGACGGGAATTATGAGCGACTTATAGAGTTTAGCTTTTGTTCGTCGAGAGAGGACTTTACTTTTCAATTGCCTACTCAGTCTGAAGTAGCACCTGTTGGCAAGAGCAATCCTGCGTTGGATTTCCAGGCTGACGTTGTTGGTGGTGTTAATGCTGGTTCCTAAGTAGACAAAATTATCTACAACTTCAAAGTTATGACCGTCAACAGTGACGTGAGTGCCAAGTCGCGAGTGCGATGACTGTTTGTTTGATGACAGGAGATATTTCGTTTTGCCCTCGTTCACTACCAGACCCATTTTTTGTGCTTCCTTGTCCAGCCGGGAGAAAGCAGAACTAACGGCGCGGGTGTTGAGGCCGATGATATCAATATCATCGGCATACGCCAGCAGCTGTACACTCTTATAGAAGATGGTACCTTCTCTATTTAGTTCTGCAGCTCGAACTATTTTCTCCAGAAGCAGGTTGAAGGAGTCGCACTATAGGGAGTAGCCTTGTCTGAAACCTCGTTTGGTATCGAAAGGCTCGGAGAGGTCCTACCCGATTCTGACGGAGCTTTTGGTGTTACTCAACGTCAGTTTACACAGACGTATTAGTTTTGCGGGGATACCAAAGTTCCCTTATACCGAGTTGTTGACGAGTGCTCTCAAAGAGCAGGAGTGCAAGCCGAGTAGAAAATCGTTCGGCTGTCTGTTGTGATTGCAGCTTCTCGACGTCGAAACTTCCGTGTGTTTGTTGGCGTGTGTTTTTTGCTGCACAGAGGCGGGTGCGAATCTTGGCTGCAACAAGATAGTGATCCGTGTCTTCCGTCTATCACAACACGATCGATCTGGTTGGTAGTTTTTCGATCCGGAGACAGCCAGGTAGCTTGATGAATCTTTTTATGCTGGAATCTAGTACTACAGATAACCATATTTCGGGCCCCGGCGAAGTCAATCAGCCTCAACCCATTTGGGGATGTTTCGTCGTGGAGGCTGAATGTACCGACCGTAGTGCCAAAGATACCTTCTTTACCCACCCTGGCGTTAAAGTCGCCAAGCACGATTTTGACATCGTGGCGGGGGCAGCTCTCATAAGTGCGCTCCAAGCACTCATAAAAGATATCTTTGGTCACATCGTCCTTCTCTTCCGTCGGGACGTGGGCGCAAATCAGCGATATGTTGAAGAACCTCGCTTTGATGCTGATTGTGGCTAGACGTTCATTCACCGGAGTGAATGATAGTACTCGGCGACGGAGTCTCTCTCCCACCACGAATCCAACACCAAACTTGCGCTCCTTTATATGGCCACTGTAGTAAATGTCACAAGGACCTACTCGTCTCTGTCCTTGTACCGTTCATCGCATTTCTTGGACGACGGTGATGTCAGCTTTAATTTTTGCGAGGACATCAACCAGCTGGGCAGCGGCACTTTCCCAATTAAGGGTCCGGATATTCCAGGTGCATGCCCTCAAATCATAGTCCTTATTTCGTTTGCCATGGTCGTCATCAAAAGGAGGGTCTCTCATCCGAGGCTGTGTTTTCTTTGTCATTGGTACTGATTTTTACGTGGCGGGTCCCAAACCCAGCGCATAACCCTATGTAGGGGATGTTTCGCCTTCTCACATTAGCTCGCCCTCGAACGGATGTTCTTAGGCTACCCAGAGGATACTTGGTCAAATACCGGAAGTAGTGAGAATATACATATAGCAACTATATTTACGGGTAGCCAGTCGGCGCTCCTGGCCTTGTCTTCACCCATGACAAATTCCAGCATAGTTGACAACTGCAGGAGAGCACTAAGCTCAATAAAAGACAAGCTCCACCTAGACTTGATCTGGGTTCCCGGCCGCAGGAACATTTTCGGTAACGAAAAAGCAGACGAGTTGTCAAAGGCAGGAGCTTTCCTCAACGAATCCGAGGCGGAGCTAATACCAAGCCCGCTAGGATCGATCAAAGGAGAGATCAATAGACAATTTCAACAAGTTGCAAATAACAGGTGCAAAGCAATAAAACAAAACGAAATGGTTTGAGAGAGAAGGTGAAACGTAATAGCAGATACAGGTTCTACGAATAGTGTATCAAAATGGCACATCAAGTGCTAATTGAGCCCGATAGGGCTGCATTGCTACACTTACTAAAGCACTTAATAAATAAAAACGATGGCTTAGAGTGCGTGAAATTAGCTAATGGCTTAATGAGACCTTTGGGCGCTCAATTAATATGAAACTCTGAAGGTCTTAAAAGTTATGAAACGCGTATTTATTTTTTTGTTTATAACCTCTACCTTATGGGACTCAAGGTATTTTCTTCACTTGAAAAATTTCGGCTTCAGTTAAAATTTATAAAAAAAAAAACTGATGCGTGGTGTCCCTACGCGCGGAAGAAGTCAAACTTCTTAGTAATATTCCAAGAAATGCATATAAAGAAAACTAGCGAGAGGGAAAGGATAAAAATATGGTGGAGTGACCAACACTTTCTTAAATTCACATTCAACATCATACAGAATTCAATTTGCATCGTCTCTATGCTTTAAGCAGAGAATTTAAAATAATAGGGGTATTCTCTTGCTCTTGCAAAACCCTTGCACGGTGTAAGAATTGCATATATTTCCTCTTGGTGCACCGGCACAACAACAAACACACGCAGAATTTTGCAATGTCACGCAAAAATATGTTTGCAACCCTATTTTAGCTGTCATTTTACATAAAGACATATTACGTCGTTAAATTGTTGAGGAAGATAAGTTTTAAATAGATTTTATAATTTCTATTTAAATTATAAAGATTTGTAACAGTTTTTTTGTTAAAAATGTATGCAGAAAGTGCGCCAATTCACAATAGCCATGCATAATAGTCATTAACAATAAATTGACCGAATCAGCCGTTCATATATCACTAGATTCTGCAATTGGTGCTCTCGTGCCCTTGTATATTTCGGTATAGTATTTTTGCAATCTGCATTCTTGCAAGACCAAGCGAATACTCCTAATATCTCAGAAGCTGTTCAATTTATGATTTTTAGCAGTCACCGACTAAACCTCGTACTGAGCAGTTGAGTTAGCGTCTTTCTCTGAGTTTATAGCTATTCATATAGCTCTCTTTTGGTGTTCTTTTTTTTTTTTGCACTACGGTCTGCTCATTTAAGTAACGCGATTAATAGTTATTTTAAGTGAGAAATATAATCCAATACTTATATCAATGTATTATAATTTTTCCACGATGCCCCCGGCGGGCTTCTAATTCGGGGACAACAGGTTTGCTGCGCTGGCCCAAGGTCCCCAACCAAAACGTAAAAAATCGTATCAAAAACTGCAAGATGCTTTTCCTGACTTACCGCCAATAAAAAGTGATGACCCAAAGTATATTGTGATTAAGTCCGACGAGAATTCTACACCTCTTTCGAAGGTTTCTTGTTTTCGTGTTTACAATGCCTTACTTACCGTGAGCAAAGATATAAACAAAATTAGTGAATTACGCGACGGCAGCCTATTACTGCTAGTGAAAAATAAGCAAGTAGCAGAAAAGTTTATAAAAACGAAATGTCTTTTCAACATTGGCGCTGTTAGCGCTAGCTATCATCAACATCTCAATTGTAACAAAGGCACCATTTGTGCACCGTTTTTAAACGATGTGCCTGAAAGCGAAATAATGGAAGGCCTGAGTTCTTACGAAGTTTCCGCGGTTTATAAGTTCACTCGCAAAGTTGAAGGTGTTATAAAGCCTACTGGTGTTATGCTGATATCATTCAACAGTTATTCCCTTCCAAACAAAATAAACATCGCATGGAGGATGACCTCTGTGCGACCGTACGTGCCTAATCCAATGCGCTCCCAGGTCATGCCAAAAATTGGGTCATACGCAAAAACATTGTAAGTGGTTCTCAACATGCGAAATTTGCAATTTCCCTTCTCCACACGATAATGACTGCATCCGAGTTATGTGTGCGAATTGTTCTGGCGAGCATCGTTCTTCGGACTATACGTGTCCAAAGTATATGCAAACCAAATAAATTTTAAAAATAAAGACACTAGAAAAGTGCAGTATGCACGAAGCCCTTAAAAAGTATAGAGAAAATACTTCCCTCCCTTCCCTCACTGCTACCTTTGCACATGTGCTTCAACCTACAAAAGAGGTATCCTCTGTATCCAACACACCAACAAAAATTTCAGCCATCAACAATTCCACAAAATCTAAAAATACTCATATAATTGCCGACAATGACTTGCCTAGTACATCAAAACAAAACGCAGAGGTCACCTCTGCACCCAACTCATCAATAAACTCTTTAACTAGAAAAAATCACTCATCAAACACCAACAACAAACATATTTCCATCAACAAGCCTGCATCGATCAGTTCAGACTACAACAACGTCTCACATTCAACAAAAAATATCAGCGACAACTGTACCCAACAAGCCTCTTTCTTTCTTACAAAGCCAACAGCAAGTTCAAAGAGTGTTCCTTGGTGGAATAAAGAAATCGCTGAATTGCGGGCAAAAAAACAGACAGCTTGGTATGAATACAAACGCGCTCGATCACTAGTCAACTTAATATCTTTCAGGAAAGTCAATGCTCTTTTCCGTTGATCCGCGAAACAGGCCAAGTTGCAAATGTTTTCAGGATTTCACAAGCAAAATAAATCCTTCGTTCTAGTCCTAAGGGTTAATATGGAACGCTTTAAAAAAACTTTCTGGAGTGCCTAGAAATCTAACCATTCAATGCGTAAAGGGGCCAACAGGTTTGAAAAACCAATCCATCCGATATTTCCGAGTTATTTGCAAACCACTATTCTGAAACAAGCTCAGATATTTCATTCAGCACAAAGTTTCAAACCTCTAAAACCACCACACTGTCCTTGACACTTCCTACTCTGTCTCCCCTTCTTTCTTTTTTTCTGCTAAACAAATAGAAACCAGCATTTCACACTGTCTGAATTGAGTTCGTTGCATCTACCGTTAAGGGTAAGTCCCCGGGGCAAGATAAAATTTCTTATCCAATTATCAGACATATGCCAAAAAGTCTCAAGCTCCGATTGGTAAAGCTTTATAACAAAATTTTCAATACTGGTGTCTACCCCCAATTTTGGAAAACGTCCTGTGTTATACCAATACTTAAACTACACAAATCCTCCGATGAACTTGCTAACTATAGGCCGATTTCCCTCCTTCCATGTATGGGCAAAATTTTGGAAAAGATCGTGGCTAACCGCTTGATGTGGTATGCTCAGCGAAACAAGTTCATATCACCGAATCAAGTCGCCTACAAAAAAGGTCAAGGCACTTTAGATGCTTTAATCCAACTAGACTAATTCATTACTAACGCTTTGTCCAGCCAAAACCACGTGTCCGTACTATCTCTGGACTTTCACATAGCTTTCGACAAAATTGGAGCCCATATTATTATTCGACAACTTAGAAAATGGAAAATAGGCCAGAATATGATACGTTTTATTACTAACTTTCTCACAAACAGAAAACTCAAAGTCAACGTAAATGGTTTTCTTTCTTCAACACTCCCGCTTTCTAATGGTACGCCGCAAGGCTCACCTCTTTCAGCCCTCCTTTTTATCATTGAAAGCAATGATATTAGTAGGATGATAAAAAATTACATAGGAGTTGAGCACCAGATCTATGCTGACGATGTCCTAATCTACACAAAAGTCTCTGACGTTAATTTAGCTCAATCCTTATTTACTAATATACTCGCCAGAATTGAGACTTGGTCACTGGAGTCTGGTGCTTCACTTTCCTTAGACAAAACACATATCCTTCATGTATGTAGGAAGCAAAATTGCAACGATATTTCACTAACCCACAACCAAACTAACATCGAATGTAAAATACAGCTGAAAATACTAGGATTAATTTTTGACTCTAATTATAATTTTAATGCTCACTGTAAATATGTCAGAAACTCGTTAATGTCACGATTAAATATTGTTAAATATCTCTCGTCTAAGCATTCATTTATTCATCCGAACACACTAGTCAATGTTGTCAGAGCTTTGCTAACTTCAAAAATAGATTATGGGCTCCCTATCTATGGCAATTGCTCCAAAAGCAGTATCAACCCTTTAAATGCACCTTACCATTGCGCAATACGGCGAAGTCTCCGGGCCTTTCCAACCTCGCCAATAAAAACGATAATGGCTGAATCTGGTTTACCAACTATTCAAAATAAAATTATAGATTCTTCGCTTCAAATTCTTGCGAAAACGGCTGAGAACACCAACCCATTACTAAATACAACTATCACCCATGCCACGAAAAAAGAAAAACTGCAAGAATACAATCGGCTATTGTGAGATGCTTAAGTTTCGCTGCAGAAAATAATATTTTACGTAACGCAACACGCAAATTCACCACTCGACATCCTCCCTGTCTGATCAATGATAAAATACTACAGAATAAGCTTATGTTTTTGTCCAAGCAAAACACACCAAACGAAGTCTTTCAACAAACCTTTGCTGAACTGGAATCTAATTACACAAATAATGGCTGGAAGTTATTGTTTACGGATGGCTCCAAGTCCATCGATTCCACAGTTGTCACTGCAACAGGAGAAATTATTTGCAATTGGCTTCTTCCCTCAACGAGCTCTGTATTTACCGCTGAAGGATCTGATATCCTTCATGCAGTTAATCACGCAAAAAAGACTAAAGGAAAGTTCCTCATCTGTACAGACAGCAAATCGTGTATGTCTGCAATAACGTCTCCTTCCAATCGCAATCCCATAATAGAAGTTATCAGGGACGCGGTCATTGGTGCCCCTCAGAAAATCCAAGTAATGTGGATCCCTGGCCATGCTGGTATTACAGGCAACCACTTTGTAGACCTCGTTGCGAAAAATGTAGCCAGGACTCCTGCCTTAACATACTACGTCTCATCCAAGCAAGACATTTTTAACCTTATTAAGCACAAAAGGCATCAAAAAAACGCAAGCGAATGGAAAATGGTCACGACTTCTAGAACCTCGTTTACGCAAAATTGTCAATCAAGTATTTAATTAAAGATAATTCATATTATGCGCATTCGGAAAATATCTTGTCATCAATGTTGTTTGATGATAGGAAAGCAAAGCGCGACTGTGCCATCAAGAAAATTCTACGCTATCGAACCGATATTGACGAGCCAATGGAACTTAGAGTTTATAAAAAACCAGATATAAACTTTAATTGCACAAGTTATACGGAAATGACCGTATTTGAACCACCATTCACGCGAAGCATTCCGTACGATACATTGAAAGAATATTTAAATCAAGATGATCCACCGTTTAATGATCCAAAAATTCCATCACACATACAAGGAACGGAACGACATGTTCAATTACTAGCTAGCGTTTCCAAACGGGTTATACCGGAAAATGTAGAGGCTGTTATGGCGACGACATTATTTTTTTTAATTTCTTTTCTATAACTCACTTAAATTAATTTTTTAATTGTATGGGGAACCCCCAGGGGAGTTCCAGGGGGTGTGCCACTGGCATGGGTGGATCGGCCGTCCAAAGTTAGTGGGGGTCGGTCATACATTTGGACTCGATTGGAGTACTCTAAATGGGTCAAAGTGGGATTTTTCAAAATTTGCCCCTACCCAAAGGTTCGACCCAAATTGGGGGACATCAAAATTCGATTTAGAGGTATGGTTCCTTCGGCAAAGTATCTTATTTTGATCCCTAGAATATGATTTTCGACCCGCCCTAATATGCATACATTGCACATACAAGCGATTCCCTGGTTGAAAGCAAAAATTTAAACAAGCAAAACGAAATTCTTTAGATTTGTTGGGAGTGTACATAATCATGGGCATGCATACATATATTGGTTGTCAAAAAAGTCTTGCGGTATTTTCGGTAGTTAGCGCTGAAAGCGCGTAGTTCTAGTTTTATTCGTCGCATCGGGTCATGCTATACCTTTTTAGAAAGCTCATTTAACGCGCTAACACGTGTTTGATTGATTGTCGTTTCTTTTGAGTCGTTCGTGAGTAATAGCGTCGCAAACATGGAGCAAAATAAAGAGAAAATACGGCATATTTTACAGTACTATTACGATGAAGGCAAAAATGCATGTCAAGCCGCCAATAAAATTTGTGCGGTTTATGAACCCGATACAGTTTCCATTTCCACCGCACAACGATGGTTTCAACGTTTTCGTTCTGGTTTAGAGGTGGTCGAAGATGCGCCACGCTCCGGAAGGCCTGTCGTCGAAAATTGCGATAAATTGGTCGAAAGAGACCGGCATAGTAGCAGCCGTAGCATCGGTCAAGAGCTGGGCATGAGTCATCAAAAATTCATTTCAATTTCAATTTCAATAAAATAAAATTCAAAAAAAATATCGCAAGACTTTTTTGACAACCCATTATTTATTTCTCTTCACAGCGTGAATTCTGTGGTAGTGAGGAAAATTCCTTAACCCCCGAACATTTGTTAGATATGTTCGCTGCCGAACCTGCACCTTTTCTATGCTTTAGGTTCTCTGCTTTACTCTCATTCTCTCTCGCACTCTAGGTCATAAACAAAACTGACACATACGAACGCCAAACTCTTTGAGGGTTTTACTATACTGACCCAGTACTATCACCCTGACTTGGAATTTTTCACCCCCCAGATTAGCTGTTGTACTGTGTAACAGGAGCTTACTAATTATACCACTCATGGCCAAACTTGAAACCACACTTCGTTCATCTGACAGATTGCTGAGGCTTAAATTTGGTAAAATATAGCGCTCTTTTAAAACAATAATTTATATTTACCTTGTTTCTACTGTTATTGCAGTTGTTATAGCCGCAGAAAACATTCCTCAAGTCATTTTGAGATATTGGAACAAGTTGGTTCGTACTTTAGGATTATACAAAGCACCGAACATCTTCTTCATATCAAAACTTCTATTTGGATGCACCGACACCGAAAATGCCGACAACCAAGCGTCACAAAATATTTCCGAGCAGAAATTGAAAAGCCTAGGCAAGTCTTTTTTAGCAACGGTCTATCTTTGGCAAAAACAATTCGCAATACAATGAGCTCAGATGGAGGCTAAAATAAGACAGGTGAAGGTTTCTTTTTTGAACGGCTCTGTTGAACGTGATGATCAGTGTGTGAACTGCAATAGTTCATCATTGATTCGTTACTATCACGAAATCTTTATACTCGAAGTTGAAAATCGCTATTTCTCGAACCGAAGTTACCCATCCCAATAACTAAATAGTCTTTATTACCTATATCTAGAGACATAAACTTGAGGTTTCTGATTTTCTACAGAAGCCGCTAAAGTATAAAATATACTTTTAATGTTATTGATGGCATTCTACTTGTATTATTACCATATAGGAAGGTATTACTATATTGACTTATTCTTCCTGCTTCCGTGTCTAATTTATAGTTCATTTGGCTTACAAGAGCTCGTGCCATCGAAGGTCAGTTGTTTTACTTTCTAGGGCCATATTTTACGAACCTTCTATAAGTAAAGAAAGACTATTTGACGATGACTCTGGATTCCAGTTCTGGTTGTTTTCAATAAAATATCTTTTCTAGTAACCAACATTTTTAGGCATAATCGGAAAATTTTGGGTACACGTCAACCTAAGCAATTTTTATGTAAAAGTTGAGTAAATTTTTTGTGCGTCTTCAGCTTGTGTTTTGCCATATTTATTAATATTAATTTTTAAAAAGGAATTTAAAATGAAAGAAAAGAAATTAAAGAGGTACCAGAGTTTTCTGGATAAGTGGAAGGGTACTCTAAGAGATGAATTTGATTTACCAAAACAAGGAATTAAAAGAGGAACCTGGTAATTCTATACCAAAATGTCTTGAAATTGAAATGGACATCACATATTAGACGGTGGTGGTGTGACAGTTGTATGAATGAAAACCAGAGTAATTCAATTCAAAGTTTGAGTAGATTTTTGGAGCTCCAGACCGAAGAAAACTTTCCTGTGGCCTGGTTAGGATAGGAACGATGAGATGTCTGATCCCTAGATTGGGAATAACACTTGTACTGCGTGTACAGGCTTTTTGAAACCAGATGAAAACTGCTGTAGTTGAATTTTAGTTCTCGATAAAGCTCCGTGAACCCAGCACAAATCTGCTCAGGTGCTTTATTTCCATATCGACTACTCACACGGATTTCTAAAAGTAAGACATCCGAGTTATTTTAGCGTAGACGTAGCAAAAGCTGGAAGGATGAGGAGGAAGTCTTGAGATGACTATATCAAGCAGCTCATGCAACTGGCATACAGTAAAGTAATCTTACCGCATGAACAGCGATCGGCCGTATCCAGTTAGAACTTCTACAGCTATTGAAGGGTGAACTTTGCTGAGTGCGAACAGCTCACTAGACATCTGGCTATTCGCTCTGAAAAGAAAAGATCATGCGCATTCATTCTTGTTTGTAGCTGACCGGTGCTTGCCGAGCTCGTCTCAGGGTAAACCATTCAGTAGTGAATTGCAAAACCACTTTTATTCTCTACAGTTCGCGTTACTGAAATGCCTGACTGAGTGATGCCAAAGGAAAGGATTATACATAAACATACCTCATTTCTCTTCAGTATATGGTCAGCGAGTCCAAGTGAATAGCTATCGCTCTGTAAAATGGTGCAGTTTTGACAAGTCGATTTATTGTTAATTAGACATTTTAGTATGGATCTGTAGACTTTTCCATAACCTTCAATCACCCTCTAAGTTTCTGGCTATATGCTGAACAGAGTACATTAGGTTGGTTACCAAGTTTGTTGCATAATAAACATATAAGTGATCAATATGACGAGCTGTGTCAATTTAGTCATGCCCGTTTATCCGTCCACCAGTCTGTATATATGCGAAATAGTCCCTCAGTTTTTATCAGTTTGACATTTTGCATATGTCCGCTATCTGTCATCGAACGGAATCAAGTGCTATAGTATAGCACTATAAGCCATAAAACTGGCCGATCAAACTCAAGTCCTTGTATAAAAAATATTTTAATTGAAAGGGTACCTTCATTAAATTTGACAGAGATTATTACCTAACACATCACTAAACTATCCTGCGATCAAAATCAGAACAATGATCTGTTTATACAATTTTAAGCTATAAAAAAATCCATGTGAGGGATGTTAAACCTTTGGTTTTTTTTGTATGTTCTTAATAACAAAATCAACACAATGTTCAAAAGCACTTCAGAGTTGGAATGCTATTCATTATTATTATATTAACGACTTAAAAGAAACGACAATCAATTAAACACGTGTTAGCGCGTGAAATGAGCTTTCCAAAAAGGTATAGCATTACCCGATGCGACGAATAAAACTAGAGCTACGCGCTTTCAGCGCCAACTACCGAAAATACCGCAAGACTTTTTTGACAACCCATTAGTAACAACATTTGACATCAACAACATATGAAATATAAGTACTCAACATTGTTGTCTGAGGATGAGTCTTCGTATGATCATTGCTAATGATTAAACTTTAAAAGCTAAAGCGAGAATAATTCTATGTGGCAAGCAAAATATAAGGTAAAATTGAGTAAAAACTCGTCACTTTGTTGGTGTTGTTGCACCTTGAATGCGTTCAACAAGCCACCTATGAGATTTTCATTAAAAAAATATACAAGATAAAAAACAAGTGCGTTTCTCAATGAAATTAAAGTCAAAGTGTAACAATGTCACTTGCATTTGTTGTTGCTGCTTTTCCGAATTCAGCCTTTTTTTTTTGATTTTGGAGGGGGAATCTTCGAAAGATACGGTCATTTCTCCGGACGGTATGCACGATTCGTATTGGCCGCTGATGCGGAGACCAATACGCCTACCTACTAAACCCATAACTCCATCGTCTTTGCTTGTTTATTTGCCCCACGGAACCGCCGTTAAGCATTACATCGTGAGGCCAAGCTTAGCCATTCGGCTCCTCAGTCACGCCATTCTGACCTACTCCTCATTCATCCTTCTGATTTCTCTCCGTTGCCACTCTTTCCTGCTTAGCTCTTTCAGAACTATAGCACACCACTCTCTCACACTGTCCCACACTTCTTTCGATTCTATCATGCACCGCACGATGTTATCCGGTGTCACTCTTTCCGTTGTCAGTTTCTGTAGATCAGCTCTCTCCTTTTCATATTTTCATACCGTTGGCAGAAAAAGAAGATGTGCAGCGCGTTTTCTCCGCTGCTGTCGTAGAAAGAACAATTCGTCGCGTCGTCATGTCTATGTTTATAGAGATACTCCCTAAAACACCCGTGCCCCATCAGAAACTGCGTCAGGTAGAAATCTGTTTTTCCATGTTTCCTCTCTATCCATGCTTGCACGCTTCTAATTAGTCTGTGGGTCCATCTTCCCGTCGTAGCTGCATCCCATCGTTTCTGTCACTCATCGAGGCTTGTTTGCCTCTCATCCTTTCGTTCTTCAGCCGTTAGTCGCCTGCCCAGGCATGTAGACCTGTCATATACTCTTTTGAGTTCCGTAGCCATTATATCTGGTGGCATGATGCCTGCTAAGATTCCAGCCGCTTCGTGGGATACCGTACGAAATGCACATTTGACTCTAATGGCACTGAGCGGCATTGCAGACTTCGCTTTCCTAGCATACGTCTTTTGCTGTAGTGCTGGTCCCCATATGGGCGCTGCGTACATCATAATTGATTGGCTCACCTTGGCCAGTAGCATACGTCTATTTTGGCTTGGTCCACCGATGTTGGCCATTATTCTTGCAAGGGCGGCCGTTGCACGTGCTGCTTTTTGACATGCCTTTTCAATGTGCTCCTTGTAGCTGAGTCTGTTGTCTATCAGTACTCCTAAATACTTCAGCGACTTCTGTGTCATAATGGTATGACCGTCGATATTTAGTTTGATGTCTTCGGGATTTTTCCTACTTGTAATCAGCACAGCTTCTGTTTTTTGTCCAGCGAGTTGGAGGTTTGTTGCCGTGAGCCAGTCTTTGATTGCCGTCGCTGCATGATTGCAGAGGTTTTCGAGTTGGCCAAGTTCTTTTGCCACTGCGGTTATGGCAATATCGTCCGCGTACCCGATGATCTGCACCTGCTTCGGGAGTGGGAGACGCAGTACCCCGTAATACAACACATTCCACAACAATGCGCCAAGCACCGAGCCTTGCGGAACTCCGCCCGATACCTCATACAGTTTTAGTCCATCATTCGTATCATACAGTAACAGCCGGTCAGACAGGCAGCTGGATATGATCTTAATCAAGTAAGCCGGGGTTTCTTTACGTTCTAGTGCACTTATAATATGAGGCCAATATGCCGAGTTGAACGCGTTTTTAACGTCAAACGTGACTACTGCGCAGTATTCCTTTGTACCATACAGCCATCTGGTACCCTCTATTGCCATGCTAGCTATGCCGGTAAGCTTCTTGATCGCATCAGTGGTTGATCTCTGCTTGCGGAATCCGTACTGGTTGTCGGACAGACCTTTCTTATCTTCTTTTTCTAAATGCAGCTCTAATCGTGCACAGATTATCCGCTCTAGTATCTTGCCCATCGTATCTAACATACAGAGTGGTCGGTATGAATTGGCTTGTCCGGCTGGTTTATTTGGTTTCTGCAACAAGACCAGTCTCTGCTTTTTCCAGGTTTTTGGGAATACACCTTTTTGTAAACACCGCATAAACAATTCTGTGAATGGTCTCGTATTGTGCTTAATGGCAATCTTTAAGGCCTTATCAGGAATACCATCCACAGCTCTCTGCTGTTTCTATAACCTCCACATCAGTGACTACTGTATCTCCTTTTTCAGCAGGTTCTTGCATGATAACCGTTCGGTTCTCTGGGGGCTGTGCGGGGAATAAGGTCTCCACAACGTTTTCAGTAGTGCTGGGCACGTTGGTGCTTGTCCTTTGCTACCTCTTATTTTCTTCATTACCAGCTTGTAAGTTCTTTAAAGCAGGAAGGTTTACTTTTTTTAATTGCTTTTTTAAAATCGCTTCGTTTTCTTTTGAAGCATGCTCGTAATTGCGTTTGCTCCGTGAGTCCCCGACTCCTTTGACACCTCCTTCTCGCTTTATGGCATTCCTTTCTTAATGTGTCGATCTCCTCACTCCACCAGTAAACAGGCTTTCTATGGGTGCCATTTTTCCTTCTACTCATAGAAGCGTCGCATGCTTTACAAACGTGCCTCACTAACATCTCCGTCTGTCGATCTATGTCTTCCTGGCATGTTAGATTATCTTCTAACGAGAGCTTGACTAGTTCGATGTCGAGAGTTTAAATTTTCCATCCCTTGCTTTGTCCTGTCTTAGTGGGCATTCTCCTTCGATTGTTCACTGAGTCTTGGATTTCAAACATGATTGCATAATGATCACTGTGTGTGTAAATGTCACACACTTGCCAATTTGTTGTCCGCGCCAGAGAGCTGCTAGCGAAGGTTATGTCGATAACGGAGCCCCGGCCGTTCTTCTCGAAGGTGTTCTGATTGCCGGTGTTCAGTAACACCATGTCTAGCGACGAGAATGCCTTTAGTAAGGCATCTCCACGCCTATTTGTACAGATGCTACCCCACTCCATCGCCCAAACATTAAAATCGCCCGCGACCACGTTCCTCGTAGTTGATAAAACTTCTGTGACCAGTTCGTCAAGGATTTTATCAAAGTCACTCTGCGATACGCTTAGTGGTATGTAGCAACTGTAGAAGTTGATCCCAGAGACTTTCGCTCGAGTGTAGAGAGATTTCCCCAATAGCGGTTTATCTTGAATCACTTTCCCTCCACATTCCCATATGGCAGCTTTTTTCGTGTCGTCAGAGATCCATGTTGCGTCGGTTATATTTTTATACTGTTCACTGAGTATAGCTACATCGACCTTTTCCTCATAAACCGTCTGCTTAAGAAGTTCTTGTGCAGCCTCACAGTGATTGAGGTTGAGTTGCATGACTCTCCTTTTCTGCTGTTTCTACATGCTTCTTGGTAGAGAGGACACTTTTTACTACCAATTTGGTGGTCGGTGTTTTCCCTGCTCTTTTTCTTGCATGCACTACACGACGGGTTCTTTACGCACGACTTCACAAAGTGTCCAGTTTCTCCACACTTGGCACTGCACTGGCTCCTATCATCAGTATTGTTGCAAGTTTTCGCCAGATGACCATACTCAAGACATCTGAAACATCTCTTGAGATTTTGCTTCGCCCTTATTCTGCACACTACCCAACCTATTTTGATTTTGTGTGCGTCTTCAAGTATTCCTGCCTCTAGCGTAGGTAGGCTTACCACTGCAGTTTGAGTTCCTAAGTACGCTGATCTGATACTCTTGATCGAGTTTTCATCAAAACTACTCAACCCATTTATTTGTCGTCGTATAGCCCCGGCAATGTCCTCTTTAGTCGGTATTTCGTCGAGGTCACGTATTTCTAGCATGACCTCGTGAGTTAAAGCTTTTATCTGTGCATTTTCTTTCAGTACTTTGCTTATTTCAGTGTTGAAGATGCCTGTGCCCCTCATCTGTGCCTCTTTCAACTCTATCAGGATTTGTCCTTTGGCCGTCTTTCTGATTTTTGTTACATTTTCCCCTAGCTTCTGCAGTGTATCATTTTTCCTAACAGTCCCTAGGATGTCGCTATATGACATGTCACCTGTTTTTTCAATGACTATTGCATCAGGTCGAGGTGGCGGCTTGTGTGGTGCTCCTTTTGTTGCTTACGTTTGACTGCGATCTAATCAGCCTCAGTAACCGTAAATTTGCAAGTATGAAAACACAAACGGATATCCCAGCATACCTGGACATATGAGAACGACCAACAATTTATCAGCTGCCGCAACACTAAATCTATGTTGCATGCAATAGCACAACATGGCTTCATTGAAAGTGTGGATTTGTGTACTTGTGGCAATGCTGACACTACCTTGCAATCAAGCATGGCTGCCCGTGGCTATGCAACAGCTGCCGCTGGCACTGACATACGTACATACATACATATGGCATACATCCAGGGAGATGAACTCGAGCTTTTATATCAGCTTTCAATGCCTAAAACAGAATTGGCAAGGACAGAGGAGAGAAACAAGAGCACTAAAATGTGGCAGGAGCGGTGGAATTCCTCTACCAAAGGGCGCTGGACTCATCGACTTATACCGGACATCCACTCGTAGATAGAGAGACGACATGGGGATCTAGATTACCATCTGTCCCAAATACTTAGTGGACTTTAGAAGCTACCTTTTCAGATTCCACAATGACATTAGTCCGAACTGTCTGACGTGTACAGAGTATATAGAAGACTCGGAACATGTACTATTTTATTGCCCTCGATTTTCGAATACAAGGGAAAAGCTAAAAACCACACTCGGTGGTAGTTTTACAGTCAATAATTTAACGACACTCATGTGTCAGTCGACCGATAAATGGAAAGCTGTCAGCGAAGCGTCAGCATCCATAATGACACAACTGAGACTTTTTGAACAAACTAGGCGTCCGTCAGTCCGCACGATAGATGAGACTTAAATGTCCTGTCCCTCCCACGAAGTAATACTTAATCGCGGAAGTAATACTTTAGCGGATTAAAGTTCCGCACTCCGGCTTTCGATGCTTCCCCCTACTATAAACAAACAAAAAAAAAAAAAAAAACATATGGCATACAGTGATTTTTTCTCGACGCGGCAAGCGCATGATTGCTGATTGCTGATATGCATGTTGTAACAGGTGTTGAGGAATACACAAGCATATATTTTTGTTATATTTGCGTGAGCCCTTTTTTGTTGTTGCAGCGCGTAAACAAATTGCCGCATTTTTTACTTTGTTTGTGCGTTGTTGTTGTTTTTCTTGCTGTTCTACCGCGGCTGTCGCATTGTCGCCGCCAGCAAAACCATCATCAATTCGCATTACGTGTACGTCAAGTGGCACCGGACCCAGCGCCGTCGCGCTTAAACTTGTATCCGCGCATTTCCACGTGTATTTGTGTATCTGGAGAGCCGCCGATTTATGATTCTCGATTCGCAATTTTTACCGAAATATTTTTGCAACCATTGTTGTAACAGAAAGTGCAGTTGTTGTTGTCGCTTTTATTAATGTCCCCAACTTTCAACTTTCAACTGTTGCGTCTGCGCGTTGTGTGGAGATCGAATTGACGAGAGGTAAACAGCTAGAAGGCAATAATGGAAATTTTCGAAGGAGCCTTGCATACATATGTGTACCATGCGCATATTTGTGTTCAGCTTAAGATGCCGGCAGCGGAATTTAAGCTAATTTAACTATTGCAATTGTTTTCTCAAGTGATTAACTAAGTTAGGGAGGCTAAGCTGTTAGGTAGGTGGGTTGGTAGAGTGACTGTCTGTCCCTCGTCGTAGTCTAATTGTAAGGTGGTACCTGGTCTGGGTAATTCATCAGCTTTAGACAGTGATATCAATAACTCCTGGAAACCATTGCAGGATAATCGTCAAATAAGATGTTAGATCCACTAAAAATCAATGCTTTATTTAGCTATCTTTAATGCAAACTTAAGAGCTTTAGTGATTTCAAAGCCGCTTGGCTATCTGTATATAAGTGCCAACATATTTGTCAGAACAAGAAGGCCTTCTTTAATTGCTGCGATCTCCCACTTGCACCATTTCGTATAGGTATTTGCTAAAAGGTAAGGCAATATTAGTGACCTAATTTATGTAAACTTCTGTAGGACTACGAAAATCCGTGATATTGGGTAGAAAGTGAAATTGACTAAGTATTTTAGAATGCCTCTTAATTAAAAAAAAAAATTTTAAAAAATTTCTTCAGCCGAGGAGATGACATCGATGCCAGTTGCTTAGAGAATATGTCTGTCCATCTCTGTTAATGACGATAACATCGAAAATGTTAAAGAAACTGTATTTGAAGTTTGTCGAAATGGTATCAGAGAGAAAGCGGAGAATCTCAATAACTCTTATGTCTTATCTAATCTTATAAAAACAAAGTCTAATAGAGTTCTCAGAAGAGACAATTGACTCCGTAACTAAAGCTTTACATTCATCAAACGCATCTTTAGTCGTAACAAAATGAGGGTTTATGAACATCACGTCGGAACTGTCCAACAACCTAGCGAATGGCGTTTCAAAACTTGTCCGAAATCGCGGAAACCATGTGAAATTTGGTAAAAAAATTAAGGTGCTGCTATCATTCATATATGTTCATTCTAAAGGAGTAAAAGGTCCGAAAGGTATATTATTTGAGCATTGTAAGATGTCTACGTGAAGCAATATGTCGGATATTACCGGACTTCCGGTTGATTTTTTACTAAGATAATATTCATATTGTGACTGATCTTCTGGAAAAACACGAAGCGAAAGTCAACGCTACCGCATTCGCTAAATTTGGCTAACTGTAATTTGTATCTACTTCGAGGAACGCGCCATTATATCCATTAGAAGTAATTCGCTGAAAGCACTAAGGGCTAACCCAGTCGAGGCTTAGAACAGGTGTATGCAAAATTTAATTAAATGGCGTGCTAGTATTGGCTAGAAAGCAGCTTATTTGGAAGGCGTTAATAACGATTTGTATTATAATACCAGAATAAGTTTTTTTTTTCAATAAATTGGAGTAGATGATATATATAGTATTTTTTTAAAAGAACTCATTCGTTGCCAAATCAGGATATACGTGTTGTGTTTGTATTTATTTAATTATAATTCATTATAACTACATAAGTATTAAAATAGAGTATTATACAATACCGAATATAAATGCACGTCTGTACTCAACGGTAGCGCCATCCAGAAGAAGGAAGTTCCGTTTTACAAAGTTTTACAAACTGTAAGGGTTGACAACTATTAACCCTGAAATCCAGTGTTGTCCATTTTTAAGTTCATATCAATACGAATGTTGACTCATCAAATCAATGCTTTGAGTGCTCAAAAATGCAGTTGTTTACGTCGATGTGTGAGAGCTCGCATTGTCGTATTGAAGAGTGATCGGTGAAGAGTATTCGGCGGTTGGTTTTCCAGATTTCATGAAATTTTGGATGTACAAGGTGCGTTCCAAAGTAAACTTTTTGAATCTAGCGCACCCTGGTGGCACCATCTATATGTCGACTGGTGCGTTAGAATCTGCTATCTTTATTGATTGTTTCATGACATTTTATCGATTGGAAGTGAAGTTATTGCGTCTAAGTATCAGTATGTTTATAATAAGTTGTCAAAAAAGTCTTGCGGTATTTTCGCTAGTTGGCGCTGAAAGCGCGTAGTTCTAGTTTTATTCGTCGCATCTTTTTAGAAAGTTCATTTCACGCGAATTACGATATGATATGTAATTTATCGGAAATTACATATCTTTCGTTTGAATAATAAAACTCCGGCTAATTTACCATACTGTGCGGCTTGCCGTCCAGTTTATTAATAATAATTTTATTCTTTATAAAAATCTTATTTGCTAAATTTACCTGGAGCCGTTGTGCTGATTTGACATTCCCGGCATACCTTAAATAAACATATCAAATAATAACAGTGGCATTTGATTTCATTTTTAAAGGAATTTAATGCTTGCTTATGAATATTTCCTTATTTATATATTTTGCAATTTAATATGTATGCATGTGGTTGAATCTGAAGATTCAACTTACATTTTAGAGGAATAGGAAAAAATATTTAGAAAATACTTGTCTTTTTTGGTATATCGACAAGTTTGAAAGTGGTGGAGTCGTTTGACGACGCAACTCCCCCAGCGTTACTGCTTGAACTCTCCTGAGTTCTTGTATTTACAATTTTTATTTTTATTGTTTTTTTCTTTAATATTATTACTAGGATTGCTACTACTACCATTACAATGATTATCAATGTTATATTAATACCATATGATACATTTTTATGGTATTTTAATTCTGCAATTTCTTTTATGTTTTCTATATTTTTTATTGCAATATCATTGAATGTTAATTTTGGTTTAATTTTTCGGCAGGGTATATAATTGTATGAATGTATTCTGTTTTATTATTTTTAAATTCTTGTTTTAAAATTTCCATTTTACAATTTACAAATTTGATTATATTGTTATTTTTTAATACAATTTTTCTACCATCGCAGTTTTGTTTTATTACATCATTTTTTGCATTTCTTATTAATATTGTGTCATCGCTTATTTCTTGTATTGATGTTTTGTTATTATATTTAAATTCGCAAGTATTTGAAAATATGCAGCTTTTACTCAATTTTAGATTTTCAAATGCTTTATTTTCTACATAATCAAAATAGTTTTCGCCAATTTTTATAACGAATTTTTCTTTTTCAATAATTTGTAATTTATTTCTATTTGGCATTGAGGTTATTAATTGAATCTTAGTTTGAAAAAATGTTCTTGGTATCTGAATTGCAAATATTATTGTATCGTTTCTGTATACTACTACTCCTACTTTTGATAATTTTAGTTTGTAAAAATCAATCTCGTATTTTTCAATTTCTTCCCTAGTTAACATACTTGGATGTACCATATTGTATTTAGCCGCCGCTATATTATTTTGTATTTATTGAACTTTACTTTCTATGAATTTTAGTTCATTCATTTCATCATTATACAAAATTTTACTTTCAATTCTATTTTCCTCTTTTTTTATTATATTTAAAGTTTCTATTATTTGTTTCCTATCTGATTCTATATTTCTTTTTAATAAGTTTAGTAATCTATTTAAATGTTCATTAATTACTATTTGTTTATTTAAATTTACAATGGCATTATGGCCATTTTCTTCAATAATTTTTAAATGGTTCAAAATGTCTTGTCTGTCATCATCATCCATGACTCCAAACATCCATTTATGTGCTATTCCTCCTATATTTATCAAACCTCTTTTATTTCTCTTTTTGATATTCGGTGTGATAGATGTGATTTTTGCTTTTATATTTTTTATTTCATCAAACAAAATTTCTTTATTTTCAATATTTAGTTTTTCAATATTTTCTTTAACCTGATCAACTATGTCTGCTATCTTGTTCGGAATTATAGTATGTATAACTGTACTTATTTCGTTAACTATTTCAATGTCCGCTGTTTGTATAATTGTATACCCCGCATCTTCTATTATTGGTGTAATTTGCCAAAGTGCGGTCACCAATGATATGATTATTGTTAAAAAAATAATTATTATCGTCATCTGTAAAAGTAAAAATGTATAACCGTTTTAGGTTTTGATTTAAAAAAACTTAAATTGGATTTTAGTCGCCTCTTACGACAGGCATCTCTTACCATGGGTATATTCTAGAAAGACCCCTTACCCACTGGGTTAAAAAAAAATCATGTATATATACATATGTAGAAAAAAGAATTAAATATTATTATCTCCATTAAATGCCCTTAGACTAAATGAATGGTCATCATTCTCATTTGGATTTTCTATGTTTGCCAATTTCATTGGTCTTTTTATATTTGCCGGATGGAAGTTTTGTAAGGGAAATATTCTGAAATATGGTTGATCCTTATGCCGTACTCTTTTGTAGTTTTTAATCGGTCCTGTTTGTCTGTTTTCTATATATTCTTCTTTGTTTTGATTTAATTTGGCTATTGTTTTCTGTTTTACTGTATTTATTCTATCTTGTAATATGGATGGACAAATGTTTTCTTTGGCGTCCCTTGGAGAACATTTGATAGTTGAGTGGTACCTATCGTTATAGTTGCATATAACAATTTGTATCCTCATTTCTGTTGAAAGACTAGAGTCCTCAATTCCTGTTAGTTTTTCCAACAAGGTTGAGTGCAGTCTCTCAATGTCTGCATTTCCTGTATGGCTATTTGGTTTTGTGTGATGGACCTCTATATTTTCGGCATTTAAATATTTTATTAATTGTTCTGCTCTATCATTCATAAATCTCTGAAAAGTAGCTGATGCATTTTTTAACACGAAAGGCATTCGGACGTATTCATATAGTCCTGCCGGAGTGACAAAAGCTGTTTTCAGGATGTCCCTTTCTGCCATTAAAATCTGATGGTAACCTTTTACTAGATCTATGGTGCTAAAGTGCTGTGCTTTGCCCAATTTATCTGAGATTCCTTCGATATTCGGTACAGGATACTTATCGTCTACAGGCAATTGGTTTAACCTCCTATAATCAACCACTAGTCTGAATTTTTGTATTCCTGAATTTTCGTATTCCTGAATTATCTATCATTTTCGGTATTATTAGAATAGGTGAGCTATATCTACTGTGACTTTTTCTATTTAGATAAGTTTATTGAAATGCTTTAATAATTTTTCGATTTCCTTTTTCTCATTTGATTTTAAATGATGTTGATGTTCTTTACAGCACTTATATCTAATGATTAAACTTGCTCTTGCATAGTTTTCATATAGAATGGAAGATTCACACCATTTTTCAAAATTATTGTCACTTTTTCGATATTGAAATGCTTTAATAATTTTTCGATTTCCTTTTTCTCATTTGATTTTAAATGATGTTGATGTTCTTTACAGCACTTATATCTAATGATTAAACTTGCTCTTGCATAGTTTTCATATAGAATGGAAGATTCACACCATTTTTCAAAATTATTGTCACTTTTTTGATATCAATGGTTTTAACGTTTTTTTTAAAAAAAGGAATCATTTTCTATTAACAAATCATATAACTATATATTTTCATTATACTTATGGTTGAACCTGAGTCGACCAAAGCATACAATTTTTTCTCAAAAAATGTTAATATTATTACAATTCCTTCAAAGGGAGATACATATCTTAAGTCTTTTTCGACTCTTTGCCCAATTGTAAGTTGATTTATTGCTGCATCTTTGTTAACGATGCCAAGCATCGAGTTAGCATTTCTATTTGCTCTGCCATATTTTTTATTTTTATTATTTTTTTTTTTATTTTTTATTTTCTTTTTTTTTACAAAGAAAGTAATGGCTTCAAATAAAACTACTACTTAAATTACTAAATTATTAGTTGAATATTATTTTACCTTGCTGTTGGTGCTGCTGTTGTTGATGTTGCTGTTGTTACTGTTACTGGCGTCGTTGTTGTTGTTAATGTTGTTGCTGTTTTTTTTTGCTGCTGTTGTTACTGTTATTGTTGTTGCTTTTGTTAATGTTGTTGTTGTTGTTGTTGCTGCTGATGCTGCATTTGTTAATGTTGTTGATGTTGCTTTTGTATGGCACTTACAAATATCTCTGGTACACAATTACATATATTTTTTATAAAATTATTTTATAGTTCACTTTTTGTTTTTTTTTTGTTTTTACTTCAACAAATTATGCGAAATTGTATATGCTTTACACAAATATGACGCCTTAAAAAATTAGTTTTTCTTTTATATTTATTTTTTTTTGCAACTTTCATTTATTTAGCAAAGTTTATTAATAATTTATTTTCAATTTATTTATTTAGCGTATTTTATATAGTTTAATTTACTTCATAATACTTCATTTATTTAGTATAAGTTTGAGAATAACTTTTGGTTTCAACGCACTAAAATTGTTACGATGTATAGTAGAAAAATGGGGAACACCGAATTACCGACTGCGCCAATTACGATATGATATGTAATTTATCGGAAATTACATATCTTTCGTTTGAATAATAAAACTCCGGCTAATTTACCGTACTGTGCGGCTTGCCGTCCAGTTTATTAATAATAATTTTATTCTTTATAAAAATCTTATTTGCTAAATTTACCTGGAGCCGTTGTGCTGACTTGACATATTCTTTATAAAAATCTTATTTGCTAAATTTACCTGGAGCCGTTGTGCTGATTTGACATTCCTCAGCATCAACGACCCGGCATACCTTAAATAAACATATCGAATAATAACAGTGGCATTTGATTTCATTTTTAAAGGAATTTAATGCTTGCTTATGAATATTTCCTTATTTATGTATTTTTCAATTTAATATGTATGCATGTGGTTGAATCTGAAGATTCAACTTACATTTTAGAGGAGTAGGAATAAATATTTAGAAAATACTTGTCTTTTTTGGTATATCGACAAGTTTGAAAGTGGTGGAGTCGTTTGACGACGCATCTCGCGCCAACACGTGTTTGATTGATTGTCGTTTCTTTTAAGTCGTTCGTTAGTAATAGCGTCGCAAACATGGAGCAAAATATTTTACAGTACTACTACGATAAGAGCAAAAATGCTTCTCAAGCCGCCAATAAAATTTGTGCAGTTTATGGACCCAATACAGTTTCCATTTCCACCGCACAACGATGGTTTCAACTTTTTCGTTCTGGTGTAGAGGTGGTCGAAAACGCGCCACGCTCCGGAAGGCCTGTCGTCGAAAATTGCGATAAAATCGCTGAATTGGTCGAAAGAGACAGGCATAGTAGCAGCCGTAGCATCGGTCAAGAGCTGGGCATGAGTCATCAAAAATTCATTTCAATTTCAATAAAAAAAAATTCAATAAAAATACTGCAACACTTTTTTGACAAACCATTATTATCGCAGCGAAAATGAGCTTCGAACAAACAACAAGCCAACATTAAATTTTGTTTTAAAATAGGTAAAACTTTTACCGAAACCGTATTTGACCTGTTCCGCCCGAATATCGCGAAGCTGAAAGTTTGCGTTTGTTGTTTGTTTACGATTTTTTGACCAAAATTCACATTTTAACCATTAACCACTCCCCGTATTCACCTGATATGGCACCGTGCGACTTCTTTCTTTTCGGAAAAATGTATTCACCCAAGAAAGGAAAGCGTTATGCAGACGTAGAGGCCATTCAAAAGGCTTGCACTGGCCTACTGGCGGCCTTACCGGCCAACGAGCTAAAACACTCGTACGACATGTTTTTGGATAAAATAAATTGGTACTTCTGAAAAAAATATTTGTTCTGTTTTTTTTTAAGCCTGTTTACTTTAGAAAGCTTCCTGTATGTTGTCCCACAAATGCCTATGTTGTCCATATCTCACGACAGGTCATATGACATTCTTGCAATATTATTTTGGGAACAACATCAATTGCTTCCGCACCGGCTACTGATTTTGATGCACTTAACCGAATTCATCTTGGACTGATCTATGACGTCGATTAAATTCACGATACCATCGATAAACACTGAGCTCTTACATAGCCGAATTTATTTTGACCAAAACACCACAAATGATTTAATGTTTCATTTCGATAAGTAAATAAACATAAGTATATATATATATGGATAGAAGCATCCAGTGCCTTCCTTGTCTTTTCCAAATAATGGTATTATGAGCGTAAGAATTAAAATAACTCATTTTTTAAGCAAAACAATTAAAGACCTGACCTAAAAAGAATCCGACTAGTTCGAACACAACGCACATCTTATTCGCCACTCATCCCACAAATCCATCTGGGCGATTGATTGCTTGCCACAATCTTCGCTTAGACACCAAACACACATACAGGCGGGCGCCCAACAACGGGAGACCACAAGTTTGTCAAAGCAGCTTGACACTCGCGTGGACATGGTGAAGGCCATAGATGAATGCGCATAGCCACAAAGTGTTGCTCATTGGCCCACTGTGGTAAGGTACGAATATTACGCCAAATAAATACTTGAGCGATGCAGACACCACACACACACACACATGCAAACAGGCGCTTTATTCGAGAGCACCATATGAATAAATGCAGACGCTTATCTGATGGTGAACGCTGAATAACGTTGGAATACAAATCCATGCATTTACAATTATGTATGTGAGTCTTTGTGTGATGCAGTGTAACCCTAAATATGCAATAACTTCAGCAAACTTTCAGTGCTCTGTTGCCGCTTAATCGAAAACTTGCACCACACTCATATACTCAGTCTCATTTGTGTGAGTTTGTTGCGGTGTGTGGCAAAGGTTTGGCAACTGTAACTAACATTCGCTTTTTTTGTATGGGAAAATTTTGTTTTTGCAAAAATTTTTCCTTTTTATGCCAATAACGAAATTCCAAAATCTTAGACTGATTGCCCCAGGTTAAGGCGTGGCACATGCCCACTAAAGTGGCTAAAACCGGTTTATATGGACTTTTCAAGAGACAAGGCACGACAATATAAGTAAGTGTCTTTAGTATATTATTATATTGAAATTAACTTACGTTTAATGATTAATATTCTTTATAATCATTTAAACTTAAGCGCAAAGGTCTGATTTATTAATGCTACCGTATTTTTTCCTATATTCAGTTACTGTTTGCATAAAAGTTTTAAAACATAAGCCTTTAAAAAAAATCGCAAAAAGGCAACTCTGTAAACATATATTTAAATCGTAAAATAAAATGTTGGCAACAACAGAGGAAAGTCAACATCTGGTCAATACATTGCAAAGCATTGGAACATGATATCAATACATTGGTAATCAGCAAGACATCGATTCGGCTTTACCGTAAACAAATTCGTTCGGAAACTGCTGCAAAACTGATGACGGATTTTAAAAACAGCAATATAAATCAAATTACAGTATATTGGGATGGAAAAATTTTACCGTCAATCACAGGAAACGCAAAAGTGGACAGATTACCAGTTGTGATAACAACAGATGGCATTGAACATCTACTTGGAGTACCTGCCCTGTCAGCTGGTACTGGCAAAGAACAGACAGACGCCATACTCGAACTATTAAAGGAATGGAATCTAACAGAAAAGGTATTTAAAAGTAATTTCTTATAATAGGAAATATTAACAAAATTCTTTCCAAACAAGGTAGAAGCTTTACGTTTTGATACTACCGCGAAAAATACAGGTATATTACAAGGTACTTGCATTTTATTAGAACAACACCTTAATAGAGAATTGTTATATCTCCCTTGCCGTCATCACATATATGAGCTCTTGCTGAAAAGTGCTTTCGTTATTGGCACAAAAAGGAAAAATTTGCGGGGGCGGTACGCTCTTTCTGCAAAAAAAAATTAAGTCCGGTCTAATGGGCACACACTCATGCAAACTTAAATATGCTGTTAAAATACCACTGTAGCAATGTGGCACTGTTGCAGCGGTTACAGTGGTCGATTGCAACAACTTGGCAACATTTTATTATACCCAATTAGGTGGCTTTAATGTTTAAATGCGCGTTCGCAGTGTGGCCGACTAAGCTGTAAATGTTGCATGGTAGTAGCTGGAAGGCAAAGGCACACATACATAGAAGAATATATTTTATTTTAATTATTTCACGATTCGATTTTTAGACCTTTTAATAAAAAGGTTTAATTAATGTGACTTAATGTATGCTATAAAAGGAACAAGTGATTGGAATAAGTCAGAAAATGGAAATAAAGGAAAAGACAACCATGCACAGCACCAAAAAATGAGATAATAGTTATTGAATATCCACACAGCTAGCTAGCAGGTAGGTGGTCTGATGGCTGTGCAAAGAGACACCTACGCCTTTAAGAGGACCATTTTGATACCACTGTACATCAATACGAATAGTTTTATCTGAGCAACTAAGGTAATATCGCCAAAGAACCCCTGACCGATAGTTGATATTCTTTTCCTATGTAGAATCTTACAATCTTCTTCCACTTCCTTCCACCTTCTACAATAGTCATTATATGGCGATTCAAGTCGACTGGCATCTCTGTTTATTAGACAGTGACCTGTTGGTAGTCCTTCTAAAGTTCTTACATCATTCCTTTTAAATTTTAATAGACGACATTTGCGGCACATATTGCATTGATTTCACCGAGACTCTGCTTAATTTATAATATTTTTTCGATTCAAATAGCCAGGGGCATATTATTTCCTTCTCTTCCGGAGTCTATTTGTAAAATGGTGCTTGTTCTTCTACTTTACAGTTACCAAGAATATCACTATGTCCTAAACCACATTGCAGGTTTATGGTAAAATAAGATATTATATCCACTAAGACATCAAGGTATTCTTGCACTAACTTTGACAAAACCCTAATATACTTTTTAGATCTCAAATCCGCCTGGCTGTCTGTATAAATTATGTATTCCCGCGTTGGGAATACCAAAAAAATTATTTTTTAATCGGACAGCGTGTCCGCTTTATTGACCAAAAACGACTCAAACTTAAATTTAACAATTGGGTTAATTTATACTTATTCTAAGCCACGGAATTATTAAGTGGAGTGATCTATTTCCTAGAATTAGTATAAGCAATTCGATTGCATGTTCGATGTATACAATTGTTATTAAAATTATAGTTATAATTATAACATCAGTGCCTATGCTGATTAAATTCCTCTTTTTATTTTTATTCATTAGTAATTCGATACTATTTTCGTGATTTATTTGTTTTACATAAAGATTTTCTAATTTCAAGTTCAGTTACATTCTTTTTCTCTTTAATTTTTGTGATTCGATTTGGCAAAATAAATGTTTCATATATTTTAATGTTAATGTTCGAATATGTCTTATTAAGCGTACTAATATAAAAATTTTCAAATTTGATAAGAAAGTTGCCTTTATGTTTTATTATTTGCTTATTGCAATTGTGTTCTATTTCTACATCAAAATGCTTAAATACTAGAATACCAGGGACTATTTCAGTGACATTTATTTTATCTATAGTTTCTAAATTACAATTTGCTTCTTCGAATTTCAATATATTTTCTAAACATTTATTGTGAATTTTTATTAAATTTTTCTCCAAATTGTTTTTTACATATGTTTCATTCATATTGTTTTCTGAATCTATTAATACTTCGTTAGTATCTAAGGCTATTGATTTGTTAGCTATATTAGGAAGTGGTTCAAATCTGATTTGTGAAAGGGTATTTGGTGAATATTGGGGTATTAGGAGGATTATGATTATGTTGTTGTTTTGAAATATTACTGCTGTCTTGATATTTTGGTAACTGTCGAAATCTGTAATGAATTCGATTTCTAATTTGGTGAGGATGTCCGTAGGAATTATACCTATTTTGCTGGAAAATGTAATTTGTCCTATGTCGTCTATGTGGTTTCGTAAAAAGGATATATCATTTTTTATTTGGTATGTGTGCTCTAAAAATTGAACCTTGTCCTCTAATGACTTTATTTTATTTTGTATGGTGTCCTTAAATGTATTAATGTAATGACTTATTGAGATTTGCTGTTGGTTAATATGTTTTGTTATATTGTTTATTTCCTCCGATATGAAGTTATTAACGCGTACTATATTCGTCATACTAGTTGTTGTGGATAATTCATTTTCGTGTATTTCTCGTGCGTTATGGATTTCCGTCTCGTCATCACTGTCCATGGATCCTGCTATATATTTTAATCCTTTCCCTAGAATATTTACAAGTCCTCGTTTTGTTTTAAAATGAGGGTGTAAGCCGCTTATTTTTGATTGGAGTAATGCAAAGTTCCTATTAACTGTGTCCAAAATTTGTTTATCTTCAAAAGTTGTGGTTTTTAGCATGTTAATGTTATTTGATATTGGGGCTACTGTTTCCTCGTAGGCTGTTAAGTTGATAAAATGAAGTGTTTTGTCATAATGATTAATTATTTTCAGTTGGTTAGTTTTGATGGGTAAATATCCGTTATTATTCGTTAAATCCTGGATGTCGATTTGTTATGCGTCTACCGTCAATGCTAATACCAGCATGATTGTCATGATTTCTCCCTTATTCATTTTTCCTATTAAAGAAGAAATTTTATGTGCTTAAATTCATATTTACTCATGCATTTCTATTTAATGTTACTTTTATGAACTACTCTACCTGATTTAGTTACTATTGTTGTTTTAAAATTTTTCGCAACAATTTCTTTTCTAAATCTAGCCGATAACTTATTTCCTAATCTTCTATTTATTTTGCCAAATATGATATCTCCTTCCGCATATGTGCTTGGAGGTGATCTGTTCTTGTTATGGTATGTAAGGTCTGCGTTTTGTTTCGCTAGGAGTCTGTTTATAGTTTCTTGTCTGTCTTTCTCCATTATTTTAGGGTCGCTATAAACACGTCTGCCAAAGAATATTTCTACAGGTTTTCTTCCTGTTGTCGTATGAATAGAGGAGTTATATTCGAAAACTGATTTATCCAACAATTCGTGGAATGAACGGTACGTGCTCTCCTTTTGAAGACATCGCATTATTTCTTGTAATGCAGAATGGAAACGTTCTACCTGTCCGTTTGAACAACTTATATACGGAGCGGTTCTAAAAATATTGATTCCGAATTCATTCTCTATCATGAAGGTTATTGCTTCAGAATTAAAAGTTTTCTCGTTATCCATCACTATTGTTTCTGGAACAAAGGAGAATAGGATATCGCGTAAAGGCTGTCTGATGTGTTCCGATGCTCTCGATCGAATGGGTTTTGCCATTGCGTATTTGGAGAATTTGTCCATCGCGGTTAGAACTAATTCCTTACCAACTATAAATATATCAATGTGCACTATTTGGCCTGCGAACTGTGGAATGGGTGTGGCCTGAATTTGAGGTTTTATTGGACGTCGGTCATATTTGCTTTCCTTGCATGTTGCACAGTTTCTTATAATTTTCTTTATTTTACTTGCCATTGCAGGAAAATAGTACTTCTTCAGAATTTGCATTTTATTTTCCCTAGTATTTTTGTGCGCTCTATTGTGCGTTTTTATAATGAACTCTTCCTTTCTTTTCCATTATTCTTCCGCTTTTATACAGTTTATAACTGATGGGTTCAAATATCTTTTTAGAATTGATTTAAGGGTTTGTTCGGAATAATCAGGTTCCCTAATTATGTGTCTATGATATGTAGGAAACACGATTTTAAATTGATACGTAGATGTGCTATCTGTTTTTAAAATTATTTGGTTTTTGAAAGCGTTTATAGGGGCTGCTATGCTATAAACTAAATTATGAGACGAGCTATCATTCGAATTGGTTGCTATTGATAGACTGTTAACCTGTGATTCCTTCGGGGGTATCCTGGATAGTGCATCTGCTACGACGTTTTGTTTCCCAGGTTTATAATGTAAGTCGTATGAATATTCTTCTAAGGCTGCTTTCCACCTTTTCATCTTGCTATTGTTATTCTTATTGCTCAAAGCGTAAGTGAGCGGCTGGTGATCAGTAAAGATTTGTACATTAGCTGAGCCATATAAGTAATTCCTAAATGAATTCAGAGCCCAAATTATGGCTAGCATATCTTTTTCATTGGCGGCGTAATGTTCCTCCGCCTTGCTCAATGTTCTTGAGATAAATGCCAGAGGCTTTGAGTCTTGCGATAGTACGGCTCCGATTGCAAAGTTGGAGGCGTCTGTTACCAGTTCGAAATTTTTCTTATAATCGGGATATGTAAGTATCACATCTCTGGAAGTGAGTGAACGTTTTATATTATTGAAAGCTTCTATTGCTTCTTCATTCAAAAGTATTTTTACTTTTGCGGATTTGTTTTTCGATATTCTACCTTCTTCCCCTCTCAGAAGAGAAGTCAGTGGTTTTGCTAATTTCGCATAGTCTTTTATGAATCTTCTGTAGTATCCTGACAAACCAAGAAAACTGCGAAGCTCTTTTAAAATTATAGGTTCTGGAAAGTTGGCAATTGCTTCAACTTTTGCAGGATTCGTTTTTATGCCGTTTGGAGATATGACATACCCTAAAAATTCTACTTCCTTTTGGAAGAAGTGACACTTATCCAACTGAACTTTCATGTTGGCTTCGTCCAAGGTATTGAAAATTGTATTAATATGAAAAAGGTGCTCTTTATCCGTTTTGCTAAATATAAATATGTCATCGATGTAGACATAACAGTATTTTCCTATGTGATCGCGCAGGATATCATCAAGAGCGCGCTGAAAAATAGAAGGACCATTTTTCAAACCAAATGGTAAACGTGTAAATTCGTATTTACCATTGTTGATGGAAAATGCCGTTTTTTCGTTGTCAGATTCTCTTAGAGGAATTTGATGAAATCCGCTTTTCAGATCTAACACTGAGAAAAATTTGCTTTCGCCGAGCTGCGAAATTACTTTTGTTATTTCAGGAATTGGATATCTGTCTGCTGTCGTGACTGAGTTTAATTTTCGGTAATCGATGACCATTCGGTACTGTTTATTCCCCGCTGAGTCGGCCTTTTTCGGGACGATCCACAAGGGTGAATTGTAGGGAGACCTAGAGGGTCTTATAATATTATCATCTAAAACTTTCTTTACCTGCTTTTCTACCTCTGATTTGAGAGATGCTGGGTATGGGTAAAATTTCGGTAAACAGGAGAGTCCGTTACGGTTCTTATTTATCCAACAACTTTTGTTGTGTATGTTAATTTTTCGTTCGGCTCCGCGAACAGATTTGGGAATGCGTCTACTGCTTGCTTAATGCTAGTCTTCTGCTGTGACGATAAGTGCTTGTCCTTTATATGTATTGCATTTACTGCCTTTGATGGAAGCTGCTTTAGTTTCATTTTTATTCGATTTTTTATTATTAAATAATTTTCATTTGTGTAGATAATTGCTTGAAGCTCTCTTAATGTATCGTTTCCCAAAATTCCATCGAATGTCTTTAAGGATGGCATTAAGAAAAACTTGATTTCGTTATCTACTTCAAATAGTTTTAGCATTGTGTGTTCATTAATTTTAACATCACCTGTTACTGTTTTTGCAAAAAATGGGTTTTTATATTTAATACGTTTTTTAACCAAGTGTGGTTGAATGTAGTTTTTACTAGATCCTGTATCTACCAAAAACTTAAGAATTTTCCCGTTATCAGCTCTTGCTTCAAAATATGGAAGCGAAGAGCTCATCAAGCTAAAAAATGAACTTCAGATGGTTCGTCTTCCGAATAATCATTCTCCACATCTTTCGACATTGTGGCAATGTGGAAAGTTCTTTGGGTTTTCCTTTGTTGCTGATTATTACCTGGTGGTAGTCTTTTCCCTTGAAATTGATTTTGAGGAGTTCTGTTCATATGGTTAATTCGACTTGATTGCATACTCTCGTCAACTTCCATGGGTTCTGGCCGGGGTTGAGGTTTAGGTTGCCTGGGTGGAGTACTTGTATGCTGCATTTGGTTAGGAAATTGTTGTCTAGATTGCCAATTTGTTTGATTTGGTTGTGGCAAGTACGCCAATTTAGGGTAAAACGATTGCAGTTGTTCCTGTGAAGAACGTCGCTTAGGATAGAGTTGAGGAGCTTGGTATGCCGTTTTTACATTGTGAGCATGATTCATGCGAAAATTCTGGTTGTCTAGTTTCAGGCATAAATGAAGGGCCTGAGGTAAGTCGACCGGTTCTCTTATTCCGAGTAATCGTGGGAGGTCGCCATTTAATCCTCTTATGAAGGTATCCAAAGCTTTATCCCTGTATGATTGCGTTATCATTCGTAGAGATTCGTTGCTCATTTCGGTACATCCTAGTTTATTTAAAATTAATGAGAGGTGTTTGTATACTTGCTGATAGAATTCAGCAACCGTTTTATTACCTTGTACAAGAGTTGTCTTTTTATACTCTAAGGTGGCTAGGTCACGCTTGTCGGCATAATGCATTGCCAGACATTTTGTTATTGCTGACCAATCAAGTGGCGTGTTATAAGATTCTAATGCCATATCTGCATTGCCTACAATCTTATTTCTAACTACACTAAGGATTCCGTAGTATTTCGGGGTTCCTTTTAATGGTTCATATATATTTAATATACGGTCTACACTTTTTTTCCACGACATGAATTATCCTGGGCGGCCAGAAAATTCTTTTAGACACTTCACTACATCAGGGATCCTATCTAAACCGTCTAACTTTCCTCTATGTCTGTCCTCTATAGTTTGATCAGTTGTAGTTGCCAAGTTGGCATCCGGATTTAGGGTGCCTGTACTACCTTTGGTCCTTGCTGCTGTAGTATATTTGTCGCTATATTCGCTATTAATGATGTCAAGTCGTTTATACTTAATTGAGTGTTATTTGTCGCTTGAGGAGTGGATTGGCTAGAAGGAAGAATGGGAGGTCTGACCAAGTTGTTGGGATTAGCCATTTTACAATTTAATATAATTACAATATAATTTAAATTAATTTAAATAATTCTTATAATTTAAAAAAAATTTCTTACTCTAATCCTGATGTTTCTGGATGCTTCTGTTGCTGGTTTACTTCGTTGTTAACGTTGGCAAATCGTACAGCCCCACTATCAAACACTACACTCGTTATTTTACGTTTGTGTTTTTGTTGCTTTGCTTTTGTTTTCAATTTCTCGGTAAACTTTAAATTTTAGTAGCCGTCGTTGATTATGTGAGCAATAGTTGTTGTTGCTTCTGCTGCTCGGCTAAACATTTTTAGCCATTCACTCGCTTGATTTTAACTATCATGTGTGATCGCGCGCGTAATTAATCTTTAACACTAGGATTTTATAATGAGGCTTGTGTTTGTTTTCTGTTTTATATAAAATCACAAATTTAGAATATTGTTCTGTTACAGCTTTGTTAATTATAATAATTACTTTCGTACATATCTACGCTTTTAGTTACAATTACAATTTGGTAGTCGCCAATAAACGCTATTTAAATTGCTTTGTTATTGTTGCTTGTTGTATTTTATCACTGCTAAAGCTTTTATGTTTTTCACAACAATTATTTCGCTGGCCTAAACTTTTTCACTTCACTTGCTGCTATGTCTTTCGATAAGGCTGGCACGTCGATGCCTCCTTTTTACTTTTGTTACTCAGGGACCGCTATCGAAAATACTTTTTCAACCGGGCGCCAGTTTTCCTACCGGACCGACTGAATTTGCTCAGGCGCCAATTATGTATTCCCGCGTTGTGAATACCAAAAAAATTATTTTTTAATCGGACAGCGTGTCCGCTTTATTGACCAAAAACGACTCAAACTTAAATTTAACAATTTGGTTAATTTATACTTATTCTAAGCCACGGAATTATTAAGTGGCGTGATCTATTTCCTAGAATTAGTATAAGCAATTCGATTGCATGTTCGATTGGCATGTGCCGGATGTGCTGAGGTTGCATCGGCAGAATTTACCAGTTGTCGCTTGCGCTGTAATTTCGGGGTTGTTGACATAGTTGCACTTTATGCTTGGTTCGTGCTAACTTATATACATGTGTATGTATATGTAATATGTAATATGCATATACATATGTATATGTAATAAGTAAATACATATGTATATACATGTAAATATATTTATTGTAGTGAGCACACTTACCTTCTTCTTCTTCTTAATTGGCGTAGACACCGCTTACGCGATTATAGCCGAGTTAACAACAGCACGCCAGTCGTTTCTTCTTTTCGCTACGTGGCGCCAATTGGATATTTCAAGCGAAGTCAGGTCCTTCTCCACTTGGTCCTTCCAACAGAGTGGAGGTCTTCGTCTTTCTCTGCTTCCCCCGGCGGGTACTGCGTCGAATACTTTCAGAGCTGGAGTGTTTTCGTCCATCCGGACAACATGACCTAGCCAGCGTAGCCGCTTTCTTTTAATTCGCTGAACTATGTCAATTTCGTCATATATCTCGTACAGCTCATCGTTGCAATGGCCAATGCGCAAAGGACCATAAATCTTTCGCAGAATTTTTCCCTCGAAAACTCGTAACGTCGACTCATCGGTTGTTGTCATCGCCCAAGCCTCTGCACCATACAGCAGGACGGGAATTATGAGCGACTTATAGAGTTTAGCTTTTGTTCGTCGAGAGAGGACTTTACTTTTCAATTGCCTACTCAGTCCGAAGTAGCACCTGTTGGCAAGAGTTATCCTGCGTTGGATTTCTAGGCTGTCATTGTTGGTGGTGTTAATGCTGGTTCCTTAATAGACGAAATTATCTACAACTTCAAAGTTATGACTGTCAACAGTGACGTGAGTGCCAAGTTGCGAGTGCGAAGACTGTTTGTTTGATGACAGGAGATATTTAGTCTTGCCATCGTCCACTACCAGACCCATTTGCTTTGCTTCCTTATCCAGCCTGGAGCAAGCAGAACTAACGGCGCGGGTGTTGAGGCCGATGATATCAATATGATCGGCATACGCCAGCAGCTGTACACTCTTATAAAAGATTGTACCTGCTCGATTAAGTTCTGCAGCTAGAATAATTTTCTCCAGCAGCAGATTGAAGAAGTCGCACGATAGGGAATCGCCTTGTCTGAAGCCTCGTTTGGTATCGAACGGCTCGGGAAGGTCCTTCCCGATTCTAACGGAGCTTTTCGTGTTGCTCAACGTCAGTTTACACAGCCGTATTAATTTTGCGGGGATGCCAAATTCAGACATCGCGGCATAAAAGCAGCTCCTTTTCTTGATGTCGAAAGCAGCTTTTAAATCGACGAAGAGGTAGTGTGTGTCGATTCTCCTTTCACGGGTCATTTCCAAGATTTGGCGCATGGTGAATATCTGGTCGGTTGTTGATTTGCCAGGTCTGAAGCCACACTGATAAAGCCCAATCAGTTGGTTGACGGTGGGCTTTAATCTTTCACACAATACGCTCGACAGAACCTTATATGCGATGTTGAGGAAGCTAATCCCACGGTAGTTGGCGCAGAATGTGGGGTCACCTTTTTTAAGGTGGGCATGCTTTCGTCCGACCATATTTTACAAAGAAGCTGATGCATGCATCTTATCAGTTCTTCGCCTCCGTGTTTGAAAAGCTCGGCCGGCAGTCCGTCGGCCCCAGCCGCTTTGTTGTTCTTGAGGAGGGCAATTGCTATTCGAACTTCTTCATGGTCGGGTAATGGAACGTCTGCTCCATCGTCATCGATTGGGGAATCGGGTTCTCCTTCTCCTGGTGTTGTGCGTTCACTGCTATTCAGCAGGCCGGAGAAGTGTTCCCTCCATAATTTAAGTATGATCTGGGCATCGGTGACTAGATCACCTTTGGGGGTACAACAAGAGAATGCTGCGATCTTGAAACCTTCTGTAAGCAGCCGCATTTTTGCATAGAATTTTTAAGCATTACCCCTGTCGGCCAGCTTGTCAAGCATTTTATACTCACGCATTTCGGCCTCTTTCTTCTTCTGTCTGCAAATGCGTCTCGCTTGCCGTTCCATAATTTCCTTATATCGAGTTGTTGATGAGTGCTCTCAATGAGCAGGAGTGCGAGCCGAGTAGAAAAGCGTTCGGCTGTGTGTTGTGATTGCAGCTTCTCGACGTCGAAGCTACCTTGTGTTTGTTGACGTGCGTTTTTTTCTGCACAGAGGCGGGTGCGAATCTTGGCTGCATTAAGACAGCGGTCCGAGTCGATGTTAGGACCTCGGAGCGTACACACGTCTAGAACACTGGAGACGTGACTTCCATCTATCACAATATGATCGATCCGTTTGGTGGCTTTTCGATCCGGAGACAGCCAGGTAGCTTGATGTATATTCTTGTGCTGGAATCTAGTACCACAGATGACCATATTTCGGTCCCCGGCGATCGATCAGCCTCAAACCATTTGGGGTTGTTTCGTCATGGAGGCTGAATTTACCGACCGTAGTGGCAAATATACCTTCTTTGCCCATCCTGGCGTTAAAGTCGCCAAGCACGATTTTGTCATCGTGGCGGGGGTAGCTCTCATAAGCGCGCTCCAAGCGCTTATAGAAGGCATCTTTGGTCACATCGTCCTTCTCTTCCGTCGGGGCGTGGGCGCAAATCAGCGATATGTTGAATAAAATCGCTTTGATGCGGATTGTGGCTAGACGTTCATTCACCGGAGTGAATGATAGTACTCGGCGACGGAGTCTCTCTCCCACCACGAATCCAACACCTAACTTGCGCTCCTTTATGTGGCCACTGTAGTAAATGTCACAAGGACCTACTCGTCTCTGTCCTTGTGCCGTCCATCGCATTTCTTGGACGGCGGTGATGTCAGCCTTTATTTTCGCGAGGACATCAACCAGCTGGGCAGCGGCACCTTCCCAATTAAGGGTCCGGACATTCCAGGTGCATGCCCTGATATCGTAGTCTATATTTCGTTTGCCATAGTCGTCATCAAAAGGGGGGTCTCTCATCCGAGGCTTGTTGTTCCTTCTAATTGGGGGTGTTTTTTATGTGGCGGGTCCCAAACTCAGCGCACAACCCTATGTTGGGGATGTTTCGCCTTCTCACTTTAGCTCGCCTTCGAACGGATGTTCTTAGGGTACCCAGAGGATATTTGGTCAAAGAGCGGAAGTTGTGAGCTGCTTGAGCCATGTGTAAAAGAATCGTTTCTGGACACTCCCAAGAGAATGGCGATCAGAGAACTTTCATCACTTGCGTGAACTTCTACACATGACTCCATCCTCCACACACTTATTGGCTTTATTTAATTTTTGCCATATCCGCTTGGAAGACACTGTAGTGGGCTGGTAGGCGGAAGGCGACTTTGGTATCTAGTTCTGCTGAAAATATGCCACCTCTCACTCTGCTGAGTTAAGGTGTAAATATGGCTTGTCTAAACAGCTAAATGAAAAAGTCGTGGTTACTCTATCTTATTATGTAACTTTGTACTCTTTAGATTAGGAGTGGCAAAAAGGTTCAACACCGGAACCACACTACAAAACATCTACAACTTCGGCTGCACCGAAGCTAATATACCCTTCACAGGTGCATTTCTTTTAGTAACTATGTGTTCAGTTTGTATGGAAGCTATATGCTATAGTAATCCGATCTGAACAATTTTTTCGGAGATTATATTATTACCTTAAGCAGTAATCCATGTAAAATTTCGTGAGGATACCTCGTCAAATGTGAAAGTTTTCCATACAAACCCTTGATTCCGATCGTTCGGTTTGTATGGCAGCTATATGCTATAGTGAGCCGATCTGAAAAATTTCTGCCGATATTACATTATTTCTATAACCAATAACTCATACCAAATTTCGTGAAGATATATCGTTAAATGAGGAAGTTTCCCAGGCAAGCATTTGATTCCGATCGTTTAGTTTGTATGGCAGCTATATGCTATAGTCACACGATCTGAACAATTTCTTAGGAGATTACATTGTTGCTTTAGAAAATAATCTATACCAAATATCGTTAATATATCTTGTCAAATGCAAAAGCTTTCCATACAAGAACTTGATTCCGATATCGGCAATTCCGACAAGTAAGCAGCTTCTTGAAGGGAAAATGACGTTTGCAAAATTTCAAAACGATATCTTAAAAACTGAGGGACTAGTTCGTATATATACAGACAGACAGACGGACAGACAGACGGACATGGCTAAATCGACTCAGCTCAACATACTGATCATTTATATATATGTATACTTTATAGGGTCTCCGCATTTTTAAGTAGAAACTTTTTAGTTTAGTAAGAAAATAAGTTATAGCTTGACCTCCCCGACACTATGACAAAAACACTAATTTCTAAAAAATTAAATTTTTTTATTTTTTTTTGATGATTCATTGTTTTCCCGAAAAAAAAACAAAATAATACATAAACTAAATTAATCTTTATATTATTAATTTTAAATACATACCACTTTCTCCAGATTCCATAAAAAATATATTTTAGAATTCACTTCACGCAACACAAAAATCCACTTTGTAATTTCGAGAACAATAGAGAATATCACGAATAGCGACGTGCATACTGAACGAAGTCTAAGTTCCGACTACTTGTGTGGCAATATGGCGGGCTGAAGGTCTATAATTTAATCGGTTTATTGTAGTACGGTTACTTAGGTACTACAAAAAATATATTTTGAGTAGCATCGATGGAGTTTGTAATTTTCACTTTTGTGCGGTTTTTGAAGGAAAATGCTCCTATGTGCGTCGGTCTAATTTTAACTCCCCCAAAATTTCGAATATTCAAAAAACATCGAACACTCCGCGAGCACCATAGATACCCTAAAACGTATTATGTTGGTTTTCCTTGTGCAAAAATACTATATTTGACGAATTTTAGTTTGGAAGGAAATCAAAAGAGACAGCAAATTAAATAGCTTTAAAAGGAACTTGATCACATGCCGCAGAGCTTAATGGGTCTCACCCAAGTGCTAATTAGCAATTCACTAGTTACAGGGTAAACTGAATCTATGAAATAAAATTTTATGGTGACCAAAAATTTGAAATATATTGAATGTCATTTTGTTCCTCAGTGTTTACCACCAGTTAGAATTCAGAACTTAGAAAAAAGTGTGCTGATCCTTTAGAAGACTACAGATTGAAGTTACCATTCAACTATTTTCGAATCAATTTCAGTGAATATTTGCTGACATGAACTCAGATCTCAAAATGAAGAGTTGATGGTCCTCTTCCATATTAACTCTTGGTTATGATATAAAATTTGTCTTGACAGCTTAAGAGGAATTTTGTTCAAGGATTTGGCAACGTTCGACTCCTTTGTATACAAATTATTATCAGCACACAAAGTACAGATTGCCGAGGTAACAGCCCTTTCACATCTACTTGGAAAAAACAAGAGCGTTTTTGGTTTGCAGTTTATTTGACTTTCTTGAACCATCCTTCTTCTTCTTTTTTATTGTTTTTATAACAGCCCGCCAATCATTCTTCCTTTTCACTGTTTGGTGAAAATTGGAGATTCCAAGTGTAGGTCTTTTCCCACCTGCTCTTACCAACGAAGTGGAGGTCTTCCTCTGATTTTTCCGGCGGCTACTACTTCGAATAGTTTCTGGGCTGGAGTATTTTCGTCCACTCGGACAACATGACCTAGCCGATGTCTTTTAATTCGCTGAACTATGTCAATGTCGTCGTATGTCTCTTACAGCTCATAGCTACATCGAATGCGGTATTCGCTTAGGACTGAAATCATGAGTGACTTATAGAGTTTGGTCGAGAGAAGACTTTACTTATCCATTGCCTTCTCGGTCTGAAGTAGTACCTGTTGGCAAGATTTATTCTGCGTTAGATTTCGAAGCTTCACGGGTATTTTCTGAGGTTTGACTCTAGGGGAATATCTGCTCAGTTGTTGGTTTTCCATGCTTAAAAGCTGTCTGATAAGGTCTACTCAATTTGTTGACGGTGGGCTTAAATCTTTTACACAATACGCTCGATAGAACTTTATATGCGATATTGAGGAGGCTTATCTCAGGGTTTAGGGGCGTCCCATTTTGTAGATTGGACAGAGAACACATAAATTCCAATCGTCGGACAACCTTTCTACAAAGATGCTGATACATGTTCCTTATCAGTTCTTTGCCGACGAGTTTGAATACTCACACATTGTGGCCTCTCTATTTTTTTGTCTGAAAATGCGTCTCACTTCCCTCTTCAGCTCTCGATAGCTAGACCATCCCGCAAGTTTTAGTCGACTGTAACGTTGCGAGGTAGGAACTCTGCTTTCTCTTTACTGCGACACGGCATTGCTTATCGTACCATCTGTTCTTTTGCATTTTCCGAAAATCAATGGTTTCCTTTGCAGCTGTACGAATGTCAGCCGTTGGGCAGCGGCGTCTTCCTAATTGAGGAATCCGACATTCCAGGTGTATACCGTTAAATCGTAATCCTTAAAACATTTGCAGAGGCCGTTGTCGAAAGTGGGGTCTCTCAAACGAGGCTGTTTTCTTCCTGTCATTGGTAGTATTTTACGTGGCGGGCTCCAAACTCAATGTATCACCCTAGGACCGGGAGGTTTCACCTTCTCACGCTATCTTGGCTTCAAATGAATGTTTTTGTCTGCCTAGAGGCAAGAACGCTCGCTCTGCGGTAGTATCCAAGATGACTGGACCAGAACCATGCACCCAAGGGGCTCCAACACTCTTAAGGGGCTGCTCCGCACAGAGGAGAGTACAGAGAGAGAACAGCACTGGCAGCAGGCAGGTACAACTTCTCTAGATTTTTAAAATAATTAATTAAATAACTCTACACAGGGCTCTGCAGGCTCAGAAAGCATTTTTCTAACATGGGCATAGTCTCTTGCGCAATCTGCCGGTTTTGCGACTTGGAACAGGAAACACCAGCACACCTGATTCTGGATTTTCCAGAAATTTGCAGAAGCAGGCTTGAGGCCTTGAGTTCCATCTACATGGACACGGATCACATCACCTCAGCAACGCCCAGCAGGCTCCTGGAATTATTCAGGATGCTGAACCTTGATGACCATATGTGTTGTAGGAGTGGGCACAATATACCCTATGTAGCAGTGCAATACCATAGTATTAACTATCTACTTGTATCTATTTACCCAGAGAATATTTGGTCTAAGAGCGGAAGTCGTGAGCTGCTTGAGCCATATGTAAAAGGATCATCTAGTGAGTCAGTACACGATAAAGTTATATAAGCACATTAACAGACCTTAGTCTGTACTTTGAAAGCTTTTCGTTTTGGTCTTACAGTCACTTACTTACTTAATGTTCTCTGAGTATTTGTCTGGTGAAGGGCGGTAAAACCAAAGCCGTTGAATAGCTTTAACGTACTCAAAGAGTGTTTTTTAGCGAATGGAACAAATCTCAGGGAGAAGGCTGGAGGGAGAATCTACTGTTGTGATCTCTCAATCCACTCTTGTTTCTGACTGTGAGACCACTTTGATGTCTTTCATGCAGAAGTGCCAGTCAACAAGGTAGTAGGAGATGTGCTTCTCCGAAGTGCGGCTTCTTTTAGTGAGATATGCCTCATCCCGAATAGCTGAGCTGCTATATAGGCCATGAGCTCGCTTTGTCTGTGTGCCTGCAAGAAAAGGTACCCGTATCAAAACTCCGTCAAGATGGGAGCAAACAAGGCCTTATCTTTGTGCCCTCGGACGCTGGATCTTTAGGGTACGTGCATGCTCAGCAAGCATTGGTCAGCACTTGTGGGGCAACGAAAGCTGTCTCGGCCTGTGTGGAACATAAAAAGATCATCGAACTTCTATCTCTTAGGAAGTCTGATATCGTCGTTATGATAGGGCTCCTAACAGGACACTATCCCATTGGCTCGCGGTGAGCATAAAAGTGAATTGGAAACATCTAAGGTTGCAATACTTTTTACGTACCCGGCGAATTGGCTAGCTCTAGGCGGTATGTCGATATGCGACGGTCTTTTTTTCCACATCTAGGAGTTCGGGACAAGTGTCTATAATAGACGATGTGGGATCATTCGTTTCCTCAAGACTAATCAGCCTATTTACCTAATTTAAACTAAGTCCTTTTTCTCGACTACATTCTGTAAAGCCTGAGGTTCTTCAATGACTTTCTATATCGATATTAAGAGCTTATTATTAGAACTTTGCTCTTGCAACTTTCGGACCACGACTATATTGATATAAAGGTACTAAATCTAAGGCCATCATTACCGTCCTCAAAACTTTCGAGTGAAGGCTTCCCAGTATTTACATTTCAGGTCAATGGGGCTACAACAAATAGATCAAATCAGCAAATAAGCGCTGATGTTCACCACCAACCTCTAAGCTCTTACCCAACCTTCGCTACTCAGAAGTCACCACACTTCCTTTAATTGGGGTACAATTTAGAGTCACACGCTTCGTTGCATGTCAACGAAGTGCTGGTATCTGTACAGTAGATCAGTGCTAGTCTATGGCAGCAGGAGAAGGCACACTTACAACATTCTCAGCGGCACCAATACTAACCAGCCAGCACCTGTGCCACCGCTTGTGGCAGGAAACGCAAAGTGCTGGCAATGGTTGGACGCAGGCGACGGCCGGAGCACTCGAATTGTGGCGCACTTTTTCAATTTAATGAGGTGACTATTTTAAATTTACACTCGCTTGCGCTGCAGTTACGGAGGGAATGCGGACGGCTGTCGCAAATGGCAAATGTTGCATAACAAACGCAGGCGTCTGTGTCGCAGGTAAGCAGCGCACGTTGGCTGAGGTCTGGAGGAAACTCCATTGGCAGACGGTGCTTGTGGCCTGGAAAGCCGGATGCTGCACAAGCACCTTCCATAAACATACACTCTCTCTGTCAAAGGCTTGCCGGTGTCTATTGTATGGATAGCTGTGTGTGTTTGAACTGGAGTTTATGCGCACCTTTTCTGTTTGTCGACAGATGCATGTCAACGTCGATCTGGTGTGCACAAGAGAAAAGAGGAAAAAAGAGAAATGTTTGCGGTGAAATAGTTTGCGAAAAGAATAATGGCAGGATATTGCAATTCACAGTAGTTGCAGACACAGCAAAGGCACATCGTGTTGAGGTACAACAACAACATCTCAAAGTATCGGACTTTTGACTGTCATTCCTTATGCAAAAAAAGTTCCAGAACATAGATGGGTTAAAAAACTTTTGCGATATGAATTCTTTTTTGATTTTAATTGGGAATTAAATACATTAGCTTTGAAGGAAATTTAAACATTAATTTTATTGACTTCTCTAAGCTTGCTGCTTGAATATTTAAAGTACTTTATGTATTTCAAATATCCCTAGCCTATAATTGGTTTGTTGCGGTGCGATCTATTCATAGCATATTTTTGAAAATGTTGTTAATTTGGAGTTATGTTGTTCTAGTTAATTTTTTTAGCCAGTCTGTTACATTTATAGTCACATGTATTGTGTTTAAACGACATAGACTGTTACTGCTCTTAAGCCTTCTTGACTACTCTTTGGATGATAATATTCTATCAAAAAGGCTTCCTAAGAAAATGGAGATCCACAATCTCAGTCTTATGGACCAGGGCTTGCAGAACTTACAGAGATAAATACCTTGCCTAAAAACTATTAGAGCTTCAACTTCATTAGAGTCATACATCTCCCCCAACTCTGTAGAATATTAATCCCTATGGGGTTATACTGATAAAGTCTGAAATAGTCTTCCTCTTTTCGAGTGGATTAAAGGAAGTAGGTAAGATTTTTTTTACATTTACCACCTCTTCATCTACATAATTCCTGAAAATTATTAATTTTTTGTTATACTTGTTTTTTTCTAAGATCTTTAGTGCTACTTTGGCAAATTTACCTCATGCTGTTCTTTAAGGGTTTCGATATTGATTTCATTAACGTGGTATTTATACTCTCGCAACAATGTTGCTAAGGAGAGTATTATAGTTTTGTTCACATAACGGTTGTTTGTAAGCCCTAAAACTAAAAGAGTCAGATATAGGGTTATATATACCAAAGTGATCAGGGTGACGAGTAGAGTCGAAATCCGGATGTCTGTATGTCCGTCCGTCCGTCTGTCCGTCCGTCCGTGCAAGCTGTAACTTGAGTAAAAATTGAGATATCATGATGAAACTTGGTGCACGTATTCCTTGGCTCCATAAGAAGGTTACGTTCGAAGATGGGCAAAATCGGTCCACTGCCACGCCCACAAAATGGCGAAAACCGAAAACCTATAAAGTGTCATAACTAAGCCATAAATAAAGGTATTAAAGTGAAATTTGGCACAAAGGATCACATTAGGGAGGGGCATGGTTGGACGTTATTTTTTTGGAAAAATGGGCTTGGCCCCGCCCCCTACTAAGTTGTTTGTACATATCTCGGAAACTACTATAGCTATGTCAACCAAATTCTACAGAGTCGTTTCCTTCAGGCATTTCCATATACACTTTAAAAATGGAAGAAATCGGATAATAACCTCGGCCACCTCCCATACAAAGGTTATGTTGAAAATCACTAAAAGTGCGTTAACCGACTAACAAAAAACGTCAGAAACACTAAATTTTACGAAAGAAATGGCAGAAGGAAGCTGCACACAGGCTTTTTTTAAAAATTGAAAATGGGCGTGGCATCGCCCACTTATGAACCAAAAACCATATCTCGGGAACTACTGGACCGATTCAATGATTTCGGTATGTAATATTTTCTTAACACCTTGATGACATGTACAAAATATGGGCGAAATCGGTTCACAACCACGCCTTCTTCCAATATAACGCTATTTTGATTTCCATCTGATGCCTTCTCTGTATAATATATACATTAGGAACCAATGATGATAGCGGAACAAAACTTTACACAAATACGGTATTTGAAAAATATGTAAATGACTGATAATGAAATCTCGATTATCACGTTATCGTGCGAGAGTATAAAATGTTCGGTGACACCCGAACTTAGCCCTTCCTTACTTGTTAGTTTTAATTTTTTTTATTTCGCAAAACCGGCGATTTCATTTAAGGCGCAGTTAGTTTAAATTTTATTTTTTTTATTTCTTAACTCTTTTTTATTTAGTTATTTATTTACTTGATTAGCTTTTATTTAATTTTTCGTTTATTTTTTAAAATTATTTTTAGTTTATTTTATTGAATGTAATTTTTGTGTTTTTCTTTTAACTTTTAAATTTTTTGTCAGTGTTGTTTTCCCACTGCCGCTTTCATTTAAAGCGCATTTTTTGCCAGCATAAATGTATTTCCGCTAATATGCCTTATTATGGGTACTTTGTAAAAGTTGTTGTTGTTATTGTTTCCTCTGCTGCAATTGCGCTTTAACGCGCGTTTGATTTTCATTAACAGCGGATATAATTGTGGAAACTTTTGTTATTTATTGCAAGACTATGCATTTAAACAAGGAGCTTAATTGAGTGCACAAATAAATAAATGTGTGTGTGTTTTTTTCGGAGGGGGAATCTTCTATAGATACTGCCAAGGTGAGACTGGTAGAATGCACGATTCATATTTTTCGCTAGAGTACACCTCTTTCGGGACCACGCTCAGACAGTGTTAAATCACTATGCTGGTCTTGGGAAACAGTATGACTACGTACTAAGCCCTTAACTCTGCTGCTATAGCTTGTATTCGGACCTGCGGGACCGCCGTTAAGCACTACTTCGCAGGACCAAGCTGGGCGATAACTGCCTCTTCGCGACCTACCTCGAGGGTTATTCATGTGGTCTTATGCTTCTGCGCTGCTTTTCTTTTATTCTGAGTTCTCGGAGCGCTATTGCAGTCCACTCTTTAATTTTAGCCCACACCAGCTGTGATCGCAGCATGTGACTAACTATTTTGTTCTATGGTCTCTCTCTCCACTGCAAACCTCGTGCAGGAGAAAAAGATGTGCTCTGCGTTTTCTGCGGCATTTCCACAGAAAGAGCAGTGTGTTTCGTCATCTTGGCCGAATTTAAGCATGTATTCCCTGAAACAGCCATGACCCGATAAGAACTGCGTTAAGTAGAAATCTGTCTCTCCGTGTGGTCTGTCAATCCAGGCCGGCACATTCTTAATAAGTCTTTATGTCCATCTTCCTTTGCCTGCCGAATTACATTGCTTTTGCCACTCCTCAAGACTTATCTTCCTCTCCTATTTGCGCTCGTCGGCCGTTAGGCACCTATTCATGGCTTTTGTTTTACAGTAGACTCTCCTTAACTCAGAGTCGGTGGCATAAGACCAGATATGATAGCACTCGCCTCGTGCGGCACCGTTCTAAACGCACAGGCAACTCTAAAGGCGCATAACCTGGACACAGATTTGGCGTTCCCACTTTTTGACGAAGGGCTGTCCCTCATATGGGAACTGCGTACATAAGCATTGATTGGCTAACTTTAGCCAGAAGAGCTCTCCTACTTTGACTTGGGCCACCAATGATTGCCATGATTCTCGACAGGACCGCAGTCACTTTAGCCGCCTTACCACAGGCCTTTTCAATGTGCGCCTTGAAATTGAGCCTCGTATCGATCATAACGCCAAGATACCTCAGTGATGAGCACTGCCTCTGTTTTTTCACCTGCAAGCTGCATATTTAATTTTCGACACGGTCTAATTGCACATGTTTTGTAACTGAAAGAGCTCTTTAGCAACGATCGTTACGGCAATGTCGTCCGAAAAGCCAATTATCTGTGCTTCTTTTGGCAGCGGTAATCGTAACACCCCGTCGTACAGCATATTCCATAATAATGGGGCTAGTACGGAACCTTGTGGTACTCCACCTGTCACCATGTAGGTTTTTGGACATGTATTGGTATCATCCAGCAGTAGTCTGTCAGACAAATAGCTTCTAATTGTCCTCAGAAGATACGCCGGGGTGTTTCTTGCCTCTAATGCCCTAAGTATATGTGGCCAGTAAGCAGAGTTGAAAGCGTTTTCAACGTCAAGCGTGACCACAGCGCAGTACTTTTTATCTCCATGCATCCATCTGGTGCCCTCTATGGCCTTGGCCGCAATGCCCGTCACTTTTCCTACTGCGTCTAAAGTGGACCGATGTCTTCTGAATCCAAATTGGTTTTCAGATAAACCAGGAGACTCTTCTTCTAGGTGACTTTCTAGACGTGTGCAAATCAGTCTTTCCAGTATTTTGGCCATCGTGTCGATCACGCTGGTTTGTTTGGCTTCTGAAGAAGAACCAGCCGCTGTTTTTTCCAAATTTTTGGGAAAACCTCTTCATTTAGGCATCGTGAGTAGAGTTCGGCGAAAGCCCTCTTGCTATGGTTGATGGCATTTTTCAGTGCCCTGTTCGGGATGCCATCAAGTCCTGGCGCCTTTGCGTTGCCAAATCTCTCCGCCGCTTCCATTACCCCTTCTCGTCGACAATTGGAGATTCCATCACGGTTGGTATCGTTATACTCGATTGGGGTTCTTGCGTTGGGAAAAGCGTTTTCACCACCTTTTCTAAGAGGGTCGGACAGGTTGGTGCTTGAATTTTACCCCCTCTGATTTTCGCCATCACTATTTTATACGCGTCACCCCACGAATTCTCGTCTACCTTTTCATATAGTTCTTTAAACCTTGAGGACTTACTTCTTTTGATAGCTTTCTTGAGTTCATTACGTTTTGTGTGGTGTACCTTGGCTTCTTTGGCATAGGCGTTTCGCTTTATGGCAGTCGCTTCTTAATGTGCTGATCTCCTCGTTCCACCAGTATGCGGGCCTTTGGGTTATGTTGTGCCTTTTTCTACACATAGCAGCATCACAGGCTTTACTTATGTGCTTCACTAGTTTTTCAGCCTGTCGGTCAACATTCATCGCATCATCTAAGTTCCCATCCAACATAAGTTTGAAAATTTCTTAATCCAAGGTTTCAAGCTGCCATCCTTTTTTCTGCAATTTTTTAACATTGCATTGGGTTTGTGTGTGCTTGCGGATTTCCAGCAAGATGGCCAGGTGATCGCTATGTATGTAAAAGTCGCTCACTTTCCAATTTGCTGATCGAACCAGCGTGCTGCTGGCGAAAGTAAAATCTATTACCGATCCGCGTCCATTATTTTCAAAATTATTTCTACCACAGGTATTGAGCAGCAGCATCTAACCTAGAAAACGCTTTGAGTAGAGCATTACCCCGCCTGTTTGTGTAGCTACTTCCTCATTCAATTGCCCATGCGTTGAAATCGTCTGCTATCACGTTTGGCGTAGTAGTGAGGGCATCTCGGACTAATTCATCGATAATTATTTCGTAATCTCAATAGCGGCTTATCTTGGAAGGCGTTGCCCCACAGTCCCATATGGCAGCTTTTTTTTCCTTGTCGGAGATCCATGTGGCCGCGTTTGTGTTTTTGTACTGCTCACACACTATCGCCACCTCTACCTTTTCCTCGAAGATTGTTTGCTTCAGCACTTCTTGAGCAGCTTCACAATGATTTAGGTTGATTTGGACAACTTTCATTTTATCTTTTTACACGCCGCTTGATATTGAGGACACTTCCAACTTCCTATCCGGTGACCTGTCTTCTTTTTCCCACTGCTTTTGCATGCTGCACACGACGGGCTTTTATCATATTTTCACCACACTTAGCACAACATTTGCTTCGATCATCCTCACTCGTTCATGCCCTCGCCAGATGGCCATATTCCAGACACCTGAAACACTCTCTGAGGTTAAGCTTTTCCCTTATTCTGCATACCACTCATCCAATCTTGATCTTATGGGCGTCAAGCAGCCGTTTTGAGTCCGCTGTGGGAAGGCTGATGACTGCCGTTTGCGTGCCCACGTACGCCTATCTCATGGTTTTGATCGCAATTTCGTCAAAGGAATTTAGCTCTTTGATTTGTGATTGTATTGCTACTGCTATGTCTTCTTTGGTGGTTATTTCGTCCCAGTCTCGGATCTCCACTGATATTTCGTGGGTTAGGGCTCTTATTTGCGCTTGATCGCCCGGAACCTTGCATATGTCCTTTTCATATGCTCCCGTGTTCATCTGGGACTTCTTTCTAGAAGTATTTCTCCGGCTTTCTTTTTTGGCGGGGTCTTTTGCGTTTGCTGCTCATCCCAGCGGGGCTTTTTTGGAGTTGAATCTACTCCTGTGTGTCTCAAAGGAACATTTCGCCTGGTTGCTTTAACTTTGTTGTTGAGGCAGTTTCATTGCTTCGTTAGCCTCTTGATCATATCTCCCAATTCAGCTATAATGTCCCCTTCTGGTTGCGTTAGTTCCGCTCGAAGGGTGCTGTCTTGCAGCGCTGGTGGCGACGATCTCGCTCTTTCAGGCCTTTCCACGGTGAGCCCTTGTTTCGGTGATCGCCTCAATCTTGGTGCGCGTCTAAAGGGATCAGCATCGACGCAACAACTACTCGGCGTTCTCCTGGATTGTTCCGATTCTGGTATCTTATTGACAGAGCTTTGAGTACCGTTGCTCGTCAAGCAGTCTTGTACACTGCTGCTTTTGTTTTTGTTATCTTTGTTTAAATAATTCTCCATTCGTTTGTTTTTTTACAGCGCATCGTGTGTAGGGGGGCGGGCCATAATAGACAGGAACGCGTGTAGCCTCGGAAACCATGCTCCTACCCCAGTTCCCTGAAGCCTGTCCTTCGCTTTACCAGTCCCGGAAAACACGGACGGACCGGCGCTCGCCTGGGGCAACGCAGGCTACTACCCCTGCGCCCAATGCACATTCCCTGACCAGGGACCGAAGTACTGATACACCACGCAGCTAACACCTCGGCAGAGCAAGCTCACATCACCTTTTCCATCCTCCCAGTGCGCCGCGCTGTGTACCGGTCAAGTTGTAATATCAGCCGCACCTAACATGGTGAACAGATGCTGACCAGGAAGCCGCCCATTATGGGTCCGTCGCGCCTGGATTTTGCTTTTTGTTCATCATGTCCAAACATGATAAGGGAACACATACTTCTGTGTTTCGGTGTCGATCGCCACAGTCACAGGAACTTCAGCTTATCTGCTAGCTTTTATGCCGCATTCTTCACTCCTGCCGCTCAACGTCGTGAATTGCAGTGCCGACCAGATCAGTAGCACCGACCACCCAAGCGGTCGATTAAAGCGCTATCGCAGTGGTATAGCCCACAGCCCCACCCAATTGACTGGAACAGGTTACTCTATTGGCCGCCGGACGGAGCGATGTCCCCGTAACGGTCCTGAGTCAACCGATGTGGCCCTGCATCGAATCGATCCGTGGGCTTAAAAAGTCGATACTACGACCGCTGGTTGGCCCAAGAAAACGCAGTCCCCAATACTGGGACAAACACCAGCACGCTTTTGGACACCCCCATCTTCGGGACGAGTGTGTTTTTTTGTTTCTTTTTTTATGGATACGCCAAAGGTGGGTGTAAATCTTCAAAAGATATTGTTGGCCCGTACCAACAATTATGCCCGATTCGCATACAGCGCATACGTGCTAAAGCATCCCCTTGCCAACAGACCTGTGTTTCCCTGCGAAACTACCTATAGGCTTTCCTTCGCAGGGCTGGTATTGTTTAAGTATATAACAGCTATTTTATAAATAAGTTCTACGTTTGCAGCTTCTCGTGACTGCACTCTCGGTCTTACCGCAATTTCATCTTCTCTCAGCCTTTGCATAATATATGCTATTATCCCACATACCATATCCCATGCTAGGTGGGAAGTTAGCATAAAATTTACTACGTCTCTTGAACGTATGGGTAAGGGCTTTCCTACTTTATCGGAAAGTATTTCCCTTTCCTTTTGGAAGCGGACACATTCCACCAGTACGTGATCTGCTGTTTCTATAAAATTTTCGCAGTGCATACAGAGAGAAGATTCCACATTGAATTTGTACAAATAGCTTCTGAAGCAGCCGTGGCCAGATAGAAACTGCGTGAGGTAGTAGTTCACCTCTCCATGATCCCGCGTAACCCATTCTCTAATATTGGGTATCAGAGAGTGGGTCCACCTTCCTTTCGTTGAGGTATTCCATCTCTCCTGCCATTTTCGGAGGCATTTTTCGTTGATTTTTGCCAGTTCTTGTTTATATTGGCTAGGTGACATGTTAGCCCTCATAATATTGCTGATGCTTTCACTGCACTTGTTCCTCGCCTCGTACAGTGTTTTAGCTACTACTACGACCGCAATGTCGTCCGCATAACTTGCTACGTTTACCGCATCTGGCATCGCGACTCTCAGAACCCCATTGCACATCACGTTCCAGAGTACAGGGCCGAGAACTGACCCTTGCGGAACACCGCCTGTAACTTTATATGTTTCACATTCTGTTTCGTATACTAATACTCTGTTGTCAAAGTAGCTTGCCACAATTCGGATAAGGTAGTTTGGAACCTTTAACTCTGTCAGAGCTCTAATGATTAGAGTCCAGTTCGCTGTGTTGAAGGCATTTTTGATATCCAGGGTAATCACAACACAGTATTTTTTGTCACCCCAGAGCCACCTACTCCCTTCCAATGCTTTTCCTGCTATTTTGATAACCGCATTTTTCGCATCCACTGTGCTTCGTCCTTTCCTGAAACCGAATTGCATTGGATTCAGCCCAGCGTCTTCTTCCGTATATTTCTCGAGTCGCTTGCAGATGATTGTCTCAAAAACTTTTCTAGCCGTGTCAAGCATATATAAGGGCCGATATGACGAGGGTTCTTCTGGAAGTTTATCACCTTTGGGGAGAAGAACGAGGCGTTGACGCTTCCAACATTTGGGGAAGATCCCTTCCTTCAAGCAACTTGTGTATGCGTTTTGGAAGAATTTTAGCTTCCTTTGGATGATACGCTTAGTAACGAATTGCCAATCTTGATTCTTTTCACCACATGTTGTATTTCTTCGTGGGACACTTTCGTCCGGGTTAGTTTGAAGAAGTGGCACTTGCATAGGTTCGCATCTTGGAAATAAACTACGGACGATCTTACGTAGGATTGCGGGAGATATCGAGAATTTCTGTATCACAAACTTTTGTTTTCCAGCGTCTTATTTCGCTTTTGGGTGCAAAAATAAATACGATGACGCTCTTCCTTTGATAAAAGTTGGCTTGTATCCGTTGTTAAGGAGTACAAGGTTAAGATTTGCAAGTGATGATAGTAGGGTTGTGCCCCTCGCGTTTGTGATCATACTCCCCCATTCCACCGCCCATGCATTAAAATCACCAGCAATGACTAGCGGTGTCTTTCATATCCTAGAATTCACAAAGGGATAGGCTAGGAGCGGCGTAGCAACTGTAAAAATGTATGCCCTTTACCTTTGCGTACACGGAGCCTTTTTCTTTAATGGTCTGAGTATTTTCAAAAGGAATATTGTTAAAGGTCCATATCTCAGATTTCGAGTCTTTGTCCTCGACCCAGTTATTGTAATTTTTTGGGGTCTTATATGGTTCACTAGTGCTTGGGCTGCCGAACAATGGTTTATAGAGGCATGCCCCTTTTCTCAACATCTATAGCAAGAGCCGGTGAGATCTCTGTTGATTTTACAGCTACGCGATTTATGGCCAAACTCAAAGCATTTGAAGCATCGGATAGGTCTTGTAATTTCCGGGACCCTACAATTAACCCAGCCAATTTTTATTTTATTTGCGTCTAGGAGTTTTTTGATGTTGCCAAAGGGACACTAATAATGGCAATTTGCGTTTAATTTTTAAGCCGTCTCATACATTTGATGGCACTACGTTCTAGATTCTTTTCGTCAGTTTCGTTTATGGACGTACATACTTCCTCGGCTGTCGTTGCCTCATCTAAATCTCTAATTTCTAGACTTACTACTTGTGCTAGAACTTTAACTTCTGTCTTTTAAGATCTCTACTGCGCGTTCCTTGAGTATTTTAGAGTGCTCCTTTGTTTTTGCTTTAAATTTTAGCAGAAGTTCACTTTTCGCTGTTCTCCTTGCTTTGCTCAAGCTGTCACCGAGGTCTTGAAGTCTGGGGTCGGATTTCATTTTCATTAGCATTTCAGCGTAAGACATCTCACTGGTCTTCGAAATCACCAGATCTTCTGTGCGCTTCAGTTTCCGTTTTGGGATCTTTGGTGCAGGTTTTTTCAAGTCCGGTTTATCACGATTGTTTTTCACCAATTGCCATTCAGGTGCCTGATCTTCCGGGAGAGGTGCTGCACAGTCAGGTTTTCTCGTTTGTTGCATTTTACCAGAGTCATTTCGTCTCTTACTCTTTGAAGTTTCTTTCTCGTTTTCAAGCTTCCTCTTCGCTTGCATCGCAATCACAAACCACAGCGAAGTTTGGGTCGTGTTTTCCCTCCTTTCACAGGGGTTTGGATTGGTAGCACGCTCAGAGGCAGCTAGCTCATATAGTGAGGTTATCCGTCCTATTGTGTCCCTCATGGCCTGGTGGATAGACCGTCCCTTTCCATCCTCAAGCATAGTAACCAGTTTGCCAATCTGTTCGCCGACTTGGTAGAAGGCTGGCATATTTCCTCCAGTAATGGGTTTCCTTGCCATAAGAGTTACATTTTGCTGCTTGTCTTATTTAACACCCGCTGCTGTGCTGCCTTCGTGGTTGATATGTAGTGGCGGTGTTCGCATTACATTTAAGCTTCGCCTAAAGGCCATATGCTCGTTTGCATTTTCAAATTCGGCTTCAGTGATATTGTAAATATGGTTTATGGTGTTCATTTAATTGGGTCCCCTCTTGAGGCCGCTATCTCTGCTCGCTATGTGCAATCGCTGTGATGATCCCGTGGTTATTTTTGCAGTGCAGGGAGGTCACGCAAGGGTTGACGTAGGTCCTTATGGGTACATAAGTTCAGTGCCAGATCAGCGTCAGCATCGAACGTACCTTGAGGCCTTGCCGGGGTTTTAGTGGGGAAGGAAGGCAGACGTAACATTAGCCGGTGAGCCATTTCGACAAGATTTCACTCCGCTTACTAAAGTCACCGAATGCTATGTCTGTCAGCTCCAATGTGTAAATTTTGAGAACCGTTTCCAGTAGATTTTCACCTGAGTCTTACTGAGTTTAGAATCTGGTATCCATTTTGAAAGAACTATTCCAATTTTCGTTTGTTGTTGGTTGGTTCAGCCGCTCCTGACCTGGAGGCAGACGCTGCCCAGTTAGCCGCTCAATCTGAGGCCGACGCTTCCGGGACTTTTCTTTGTTTAACACGTAGTTTTGGGGGGTGTCGGTTCGCCCCATCACAGAGACTTCGTCGGGTAGATATAGCCTTTTAAACTATACCCTCCATCCCTGCTGCTTTGGTCGGGGACTGCTTATTGGTTATTCGCAGCAAACCTTCATATCTGGAGGCCGTTTAACTATCCGCCACCTGCTGATCCCCACAGTAGCCCAAGCCCTGTGTGTGTGAGTATGCGGGTGTGTGTGAGTATGCGACTATTTGTGTGTGTTTATTATTTAGTTTTCTGCGATTAAATGTGATTAAACAAACTTTAGTGTTGCGTTTTCCTGCCACCGTAACGGTGTATGTGCTTAGTATTTATTCGATTTTGACTAAGTGTGCGTGTGCTTGTATTTTTGTCTCTGTGGGCGCGTATTTGCCCACTGATGCCTGACAAAATGTCACACTCAACATTATTGAATCGGAATAAAGCGCATATTTTCACAAATCCATATATGTATGTTTATGCATGCAGGTGTATATGTTTTTTTTTTTACGAGGAGGAAGCTTCGAAAGCAGGACAACATGTCAGTGTAGAACTTTTATCCGAACTAAACCTCCTACCGTCCTGTACCGTTCGCCCCGGTACCACCGTCAAGTATTACGTCGGGAAGATGGTTGAGTGACACTCATGCTTACGTGATGGTCAGAATGCAACAATAAAAGTTGCATTTACTTGGCCCCACCTCTGTTGGTCCGATAACTCCCCTCGTACATTATCCCTTCCCGTCACGTCAATGTTAGTGTGTTTGAGTCGTGCTCTCTTCTCCCCCGCTGTTCGCCACCACGTTGGGATTTCATAACCCTGGCTGCCACTTCGCAAGCAGCTTTCCACTTCTCTACTGATTCAACCATTTGGTTTACCAAGTTATCAGGAGTAGGGTCTATGCCGAACGCATTTTTTTAGTGTTGCCTCTCGTAATTGTATTTTGGGCAATAGAAGAACGTGTGTTCTACATTTTCGTCGGTATCGCCTCCGCAATAATCGCATGTGTCGTTATTTTTGTGTCCGAATCGTTTCTAATATGCTTTGAAGCAGCCATGTCCTGTCAGGATTTGAGTTAGGTGGAAATCTAAATCACCGTGCGATCTTTTTAGCCATGGTTCAACGTTGGGGATCAGTCGGAATGTCCACCGGCCGTTTTCGCTTTCCTTCCAGCGTTTTTGCCAGTGATTCACCGTCTCTGCCCTTACAATTCCTTTTAGTGTATTGTGCGGTAACCTGTCATTCGTAAGACATTGAATCTCCTTGGCCAAGAGGTCCAAAGGGTGTAAGCCCGAAATTATTAGGGTAGCATATTCCGATACTGTGCGGAACGCAGAGCATACTCTCAGCGCGCAAGTGGCATATGTAGAAAAAAGGCCACGGCGATATAAGGACATCCTTGCATCCTTGTACTGAACGTGGCAACTTCCCGGACTTTTCTGCCAGTAATGAGTACCGATTCGGTCTTGCTCTCTGCTAGGATCAGTCCGTTAGTTTCGAGACAATCGCTTATTACTGCTATTTTCCTGTTGGTAATCGTAACTATATCGTGTATGTGCTTTGCTATAACCACAAAAGCGATTTCGTCTGCGAACCCAATGATGTGTACGTTTTTAGGTAGCTTGAGTCGCAGTACTCCACAGGAGACTTTATATATATATGTATATATATATATTTTTTTTTTTGTATGGAGGTGTGTGTGCCTACGCGCTTGTAGTTGAAGGTCATTGGCATTGGAATAATCCTATGTGTTCGCTGCAAGCAAAAGAAAATTGTAGAAAAAGTCGAGGCTGAAAAAATCGTTTAAAAAGTATGACATGTGAGCGTAATTTTTTTCAACTCACAACTCTCATAAATACAGTGAAAGGACGCAGGGTTTGCGGCCCACAAGCCAGCCAATCACTCAATGTATTTGAAACAAAGCAATTTTTTTCTAAAAATTTTTTGTTTTGTAAAATATTGCGTTTTTTACGCCTTTAAATGGCCGTAAAATTAATTAAAATGTTCTATTTAATTCTATTTTTCTTACTCGGGGTCATGAGAGAAATGAGCAAATATTTTTTTTTTAATTAAAATTGTTTTTTATCGCTTTTTTGTGAAGAAATCGTAACAAACCACAGGGTCTACCGAATACTATAGCTGTGGACTTGAAATCATATAATCTCATTTTGACTATTTTTAGTTCAGAGTTAACACATTCATACATACTGGCAACCTGTATCATAAGTGGGCATGGTTGTAGACCAATTTCCATAATTAAACACTTTACACTTTTCAATGTTAAGTTAAATACATTCCACAACCAAGTTAATACTTTGCGCAATTAATGTCAATTGAAATTAATTGAAGCGAAATGACAGATGATGAACAGATGGATTCTAATGGGCACATTTTTTTCAAGCAGCTGAAAGAAGGAAGTGTACAAAAACCTTTGAGCCTCGAATTTAAACTTGAAACATCATGTAGTCTGGTTGAACTTGAAACCACTTGTGGTCTGGTTGAAGGCTCTTATGTGCTATTATCCAGTCCGCTGCGATGGTACAACCGTATCTCTCATCGTCACTTAATTTAATTTTCATTTGGCTCTGGTACCACCCGGCATATTTAATAGCACTTCAAACGCCACACTCGTCAGCGCGGATTGGGCCCATTTCCGTAGAGTTCTGTTAGTTTTTGTCCTCCATTCAGCAAATTAGTTACAGTCCGGTTTCATGCCATATGGGCCATATCTGCTAGTGATTCCTTACTGCATCCAGTCCGTGCTGTAGGTTACTCTTCTATTGAGGGCCGAGAAGAAAACGAGAATGTACGAATCACCTCTTAATCCCCGAAAGTGATTGTTTTAAGAACGTTCTGTAGGGGCAAAAAACTTGGTTTCTCCCACGTTAAGATTACTTATCATTATAAAATTAAGTAATGACTTACCTCTTTCCTTCTATCTTCGCTGCCCCATCCCGTGTTGTAAACATTGCCGACGTTGCGCTTGTGCAAGTTTATTTGAAGAACCTTCACTGTTCGAGTTTTTTCACGGAGTTGAGTTGAATCTCCCTTACCTACGACTTCGAGCATCAATATGCCATCTAGAACCTTCTCCACATTTAATATGTTCTTTTTAAATCATATTATGAAACCTTTAAATTAAAATTTTTAATACAATATAGGGTAAGACGGGATACATTTGACACTGGGGCACATATGACTTCAGTTCCTGTGGCCTTAACTGGCGCTTTATTGAAAATGTAAAAACGTGGCCACCACCATTATTAAACTAAACGAAGCGTCAAAAAATTTCACAATTATATTCCAACGCGTAACAAAGTTACACGTGTTTTTCTATTTTCGGGAACGTAATTGTAATTTTCGGTAGATCGGAAGTAAAGTCTTTCTTAAACAATAAAATACATTTTTTAAAGCATCTTACGAAATTGGTTATTCCGTTTATGTGTGCTATGAAAATAAATAGTGTGTTTATCTGAAGTGTAATAGAATTTGCAAAATATAAAAAAACGAGACGGTGAGTTTAATAGTTCACCTTTGACTTGTGTAGGGGGACTTGTGTTTAACATTTGGTAATATTAAAACAATTAAGGAGTTTTCTAATGCTAAGTATTACTTTAGCAATGGTGCGCAACTATAAGAAAAAGACCAACCGATGTCAGATAAGTGAGGATGATATGAAAAAAGCTCTTGCAGACATAAAGCATCAACGCAAAACAGCTACGTCAGCAGAGGAAAAGTACGGATTGAAAAGAACAACTTTGATCATGCGATTGAAGAAACTAGATCCTTTGAGGAACGATTCAGAATCTGGAAATGAGAGTAGCTGTGATGAAAATTTAATTTATCACTCTAAATACACAAGCCATCAAACGCTAACGAGAGCTCAAGAGGAGCAATTAGTCGAATATGCTAAGAAGTGTGCGTTTTTTGCATATGGATTGTCGTATGATATATTCAAAAGATTTGTTTATGAATTTGTTGCCGCTAATAACATACCATGTCCATCTACTTGGGAAACTAACAAGGCAGCTGGAGAAAGTTGGCTTTACGGCTTTTTGAAGCGAAATCCATCCCTCGCAATACGAAAGCCTGAAAAACAAGCTTGGCTTACAAAAGCAGCGATGGAGGAATTTTTCCAAAACTTGAGTCAGATATATGCACAGTATTCTTTTGAGCCTAAAGACATATACAATTTAGACGAAACTGGCGTAACCACTGTCATGAACACTCCTAAGGCAAAAAAACCTATAAATCTTTGTTTTTTTTGCACTGATTTATTTTCTTTTTTCATTATAGGTCCTTGCTGCGAAAGGACAACGTTCGGTTGCACAGGTTGTATCTGCAGAGCGCGGAAGTTTGGTGACCATGGTTGGCATAATGAATGAAGCATATTCAAAAGAACAGAAACTGCTGTAAAGAGCAACCAATTTTAATTTTACTGGATAATCACGCTTCACATTGTAGTCTTGAAAGCATAATATATTGCCGTGATAACGGCATAACTTTACTGTCATTTCCACGGCATACCTCTCACCGTCTTCAACCACTAGACGTTTCAGTATTCGGACCTTTCAAAAAATTTTGCAAAAAGTCCTTCAGTGATTTTATGATTAGTCATCATGGAAAACATATAAGCATTTACGATGTAGCAAAATTGACTCATCATTCATTTGAAATGGCTTTTACTACGAGTAATATATTAAGTGGCTTCAGAGCTACGGGTATTTATCCTTTGAATTCACAGATATTCATGGATAGTGATTTCTTAGTGGAATTGGAGCAAGAGCAAGATAATTTATCAATTATCTATCCACCAAACACACTAGTGATCACTCCTATAAGTTCTCAATCGCTTGCACGGGCTTCTTAAGTAACTCCAACACAAACTTTAACACCAGAACATTTGAGGCCTATTGCGCGCTTGGCGCCAAACATAACACAGAAAAGTGGATCTTCGCGAATCCTCACTAGTTCACCAGAAAAAAATCGAGCTTTGGATTACCAAACAAAGAGAATCACTCAGTTTTCCAAACGTTCTCTAAAATTTTCAACAGAAAGCAAGAAAAAAAAAAAAAAAACAAAAATCAAAACAAAATAAGCGTTCATTAAATGAAAACCTTACATCATCTGACGAAAGTATTATCAGTCTGAGATCAGACAGCACGGAGAAATGTGTCAACAAAGATAATTGTTTGCTAAAATTTTCGTTATTGGATGATAAGAATTTAAAAGTTGGAGAATACGTTTTGGTAAACTTTGGGGAAAATGGTATGAAGCCTTTTTATTACATTGGCGAAATTGTAGAGGTATTTTGCGATGCTACCTTCAACATAAATTATTTGCGTAGACTATCTCCAGACAACTGGGTTTTTGTAAAACCAGTTGTGGAAGACATATTTATAACTCTTAGAAGCGAAATTGACTTTAAACTTCCGACTCCTAATAACCCAGCTTCAACTTCTCGCTGCTGCGTTATATATTTGTTTGATGTTAACTTTGGAAGCTTATACATTAAATAAATTGTCTTAAATATTGAAATATTTCCAAAAATAATTGTCGTTGATATGTATGTTTTTCCAAAAATAGTGACATTATTTTATGAATACATTTACTGTTATTTTAATAAAACATTCAGAAACAAACTATAAAAGATGAGTTTTATTTAAATGAAAACCAAATTAAATTAAAACAAGTAAGGAAGGGCTAAGTTCGGGTGTCACCGAACATTTTATACTCTCGCATGATAATTTGTGATAATCGAGATTTCATTATACGTCATTTACATATTTCTGACGTTTTTTGTTAGTCCGTTAACGCACTTTTAGTGATTTTCAACATAACCTTTGTATGGGAGGTGGGCGTGGTTATTATCCGATTTCTTCCATTTTTGAACTGTATATGGAAATGCCTGAAGAAAACGACTCTGTAGAGTTTGGTAGACATAGCTATAGTAGTTTCCGAGATATGTACAAAAAACTTGGGTAGGGGGCGGGGCCATGCCCACTTTTCCAAAAAAATTACGTCCAAATATGCCCCTCCCTAATGCGATCCTTTGTGCCAAATTTCACTTTAATATCTTTATTTATGGCTTAGTTATGACACTTTATAGGTTTTCGGTTTCCGCCATTTTGTGGGCGTGGCAGTTGGCCGATTTTGCCCATCTTCGAACTTAACCTTCTTATGGAGCCAAGAAATACGTGTACCAAGTTTCATCATGATATCTCAATTTTTACTCAAGTTACAGCTTGCACGGACGGACGGACAGACGGACGGACAGACGGACAGACGGACGGACGGACAGATAGACATCCGGATTTCAACTCTACTCGTCACCCTGATCACTTTGGTATATATAACCCTATATCTGACTCTTTTAGTTTTAGGACTTACAAACAACCGTTATGTGAACAAAACTATAATACTCTCCTTAGCAACTTTGTTGCGAGAGTATAAAAAGAACGTTTCGCGGAAAATATGCTTGTAAAATGTGCCCCCGAATAAGTCAAATGTGCCCCTTAGTGGGGGACATTTGACAAATTATGTATTCTTTTTTAATTTCAAATAAAAAAATTGCTTTGAGTGTTTTCCAACTTTTTACTTTCATTACTAAGTATCCAAACCTTGGTGCTTTTAAAGCTGTAACTCATTTAAAATTATATTCTATTTGGTAGAAAATAAAGGACTTTTAAATGAAAGTGTCAAATGTACCCCATCTTCCCCTACATATTTTCCAAATTTTACTTTAATTTGAACACTGTTCAACAAGCTAGCCAATCTCTGTTCCTGCTCTGCCGCTCTGGTTCTCACTTTGCTGGCATGAATAGGCTATTTAGTAGTCATATGAATTTTATTGCAGCTAATTTTTTTGTTGTTTCGTTATTTATTCATATTTTGGTTGTGTTGTTGTGTGCATCCGCCACCTTAGTAGCGAATTCATTATATTTGTCAGTCAGTTTATTAAAACAATGTGATTGTTTGCGTTTGTTGGTATGCATGAATTAAGTTTTTGTTTATTGCGAAATTTCGCTGTGAAATGACAAAGATGAAAAAGTAGTATTAATTAAAATAAATGGGAAGTTAGAGTGCCATTATCGCTGCTCATAAACAAAATAATCCCGATTTTCAATGAAATTTTAAAATTGGTTTTAAAATGGATGGATTTTTTTTCTTCGAAATTGTCAATATTAATAAATATTAAATTAATTTTAGCTAATTCGACTGTTTAACCATTATAAATACTCGGTCGTCATATGTGCTAGCCATGTTTAAAATTGACTTAAGTTGAGTCTTCTTTCTCTTTGGAACAACCAAATATCCCCTTTTTTCCTGTAATTCAACTGCTGTAAAAAAGCCGGAAAGAATTAGTTGTTCCAAAAAAAAAGCAGTGTTTGTAAGGAATTTGAAAACTGTCAGTACAAGGAAATGAGCCCACGCTTGGTTTAGATGCAAGGGCGGGCACTACCAAGGTAGTTGAAGCTAAGCTCACCTCGAGAAAGGCAAAAACATCAGCGGCAGCCAGAACCAAACCATGTACCAAAGATATGGCTACAAAGCAGGGAGAAAAAGTGGAATCCAATAGTGTTGTTGTAAGTAGTGCGATGATCCACCACTTGATCAAATTCGGATTTTATCAAACAAAAAATATTTAGAATTTTTTTCCTCTCGCCCTACTTACTATAACAGTAATAGACTTCTTTACATCTGACTGATCCAGAAAAATCTTCACTCACACCATCCTCATTCGATCGCGTTAGAATACTTGATAAAAACTCGATTAAGCATCGTAATTTGAAGCCCAATAGCTCGACAAAAGTTCTCAGATAACAGTTAAACTTCGCCATTATGATATGAAGCCAGAAGGTTGGACAATGCCATCTGCTGTGGTGAAATCCAATGCGTCCCCAGGTGTGGTGTATTGGTGGTGTGGTGCTGTGTCTAGCTAGGGTGCGCCAGTTTTCCCCGGGTAGAGTGGGTGGAGGCTTAACTCATTTAAACAATAATGAAAATTTAATATTAACAAAAATTCATTAATTAAAATTTTAGAGTTGTCAAATCATTTTTATACTCTCGCAACAAAGTTGCTAAGGAGAGTATTATAGTTTTGTTCACATAACGGTTGTTTGTAAGTCCTAAAACTAAAAGAATCAGATATAGGGTTATATATACCAAAGTGATCAGGGTGACGAGTAGAGTTGAAATCCGGATGTCTGTCTGTCCGTCCGTCCGTCTGTCCGTCCGTCTGTCCGTCCGTCTGTCCGTCCGTCCGTGCAAGCTGTAACTTGAGTAAAAATTGAGATATCTTGATGAAACTTGGTACACGTAATTTTGGCTCCATAAGAAGGTTAAGTTCGAAGATGGGCAAAATCGGCCAACTGCCACGCCCACAAAATGGCGTAAACCGAAACCTATAAAGTAAGGTCATAACTAAGCCATAAATAAAGATATTAAAGTGAAATTTGGCACAAAGGATCGCATTAGGGAGGGGCATATTTGGACGTAATTTTTTGAAAAGTGGGCGTGGCCCCGCCCCCTACTAAGTTTTTTGTACATATCTCGGAAACTACTATAGCTATGTCAACCAAACTCTACAGAGTCGTTTTCTTCAGGCATTTCCATATACAGTTCAAAAATGGAAGAAATGATGATAGCGGAATAAAACTTTACAAAAATACGGTATTTGAAAAATATGTAAATGACGTATAATGAAATCTCGATTATCACTTTATCATGCGAGAGTATAAAATGTTCGGTGACACCCGAACTTAGCCCTTCCTTACTTGTTCAAATTAAAATAGTTGTAACTATTTGACTGTTTAAAAATTAATGTGGCAAACAAAATATTAAAGCTAAGTTTTATGAAGAAAAATTTTGTCACCATATATTTTTTACGAAACAATCTTACTATTTTTGTTCGAAATTTACACATTAATTTTGCAAATAATATTAAAATGTTGTTAATCAGTTTAATTAGGAAAATTCAGTAATTAAATTTTTAGAGTTGCCAACGTATTTTTAAAAAGTAAATAATTTTTAACTAAATAACTGTTTAAATGTTTTATTTATTCGCGTCGTCGTTAACTGCTATAATTCTACAAACATATATTATATTGGGATAACTTTATTTAGTTATTGGTGTTTGTTTGGTCACTGATATTTGACCCCTAGTGTATAACGTCTGTAGTAGTATTCCGTCTCTCATCTTTTTTATTCGACCTTATTGCCTGTGACTTCGCTTGTTTACAATTTAATAAACTTACTTGTTTGTTCTTTCGTCCGTTTCGGAGTTGACTTCATAAATAATTTATTTAACTTCCTATTTTATAGATGCTACTAAATGTAAGACACAACAGTGACAGTTGAGACAGAAAAAGTCGCCAGAGAGAAAGAGAGTTAGAAAAATGTCTGAAGCAACAGCAGCTTAATCAATTTAATTGTGAGGAGCACAGCTGTCACTAAATTGGCTGAGTTGGATTTTGTTATTACACAAGGCACACAGAGTACAAGTTTTAAGAAAAAATTTATTATAAATTTGGTTTTATATATAAATCTTTTTGCCCATAGTATACAGTAGAAAAATGATGTTTAAGTTACCGTTTTTTTTTTAATTATAAAAATAAAATTTGTGAAATAAAGGTGCATTTCCATAGTATATTTTGAATAAAAAATATTTAAAAAATTTCCAAATTAAAAACAAAAATATTTAATATTTCACAGTGGTTATTATATATCAAAATTTGAAAACGATGTGAGTCAAGAATATGTATCCAATCCGCTGTTTTACTTGTTGGCTGTTTTTCAATTTGGTTAAAACCATTAATAATATTAGTCTAAAGAAAAATTAATACAACTGATTAAAAAAGAAACTAACACAATAAATGTAATATCATAAATAAAACAAAATAATCGAAAAATTAATTTAAGAAATAAAAAAAATAATTTAACTTTTTGAAACAATATTTTCCTTACCACACCAATGCTGTCCAGCATGTCGCAGATTCACTTCTAGCTAGTAAACACCATCCGCGATAAATGTATGTCTGCATGTTTATACATTCCCCTATTCGCTATGACCCACATGAATTCGCCTTCATTCATTTGTCTCAACCATCGTCTCTTTCACACCGCTTATGTCTATTTTCTGTTTCCTGGCCGTACGCAAAACACTTTCTTTTTCTGCAATGAATGAAATTAATTTTTTCTGCAAGTCACAGCACGTCCCTAGTGCCCGCATACGCTTGCCGCCCTGCAGGTTTTAAATAAATACTCGCAGCACTTCGAACACCACTTCAGTCTTTCCCGTAATTTGTCGGCCTGTCACGGATGTTTTTTTTTTTTGTAATGATGATTGATATTTGCTTCAGCTCGCGCGCAGTGTCTGTCTTGGGACATGCCCGTTAGGGTGGGTCGATTCGGGATTTCTAATAGTGCGGAAAAGTTGCCTTAGTACTTCCTGATTCCAATGCAACTTTTTGTTTTGAGATCGGATTGCATCTTCAAACCCAACTCCGGCCTTGAAATTTCGGAACTTCGTCTAAAATCGTGAAATTGTCTACCTAGCGCCTAAAATACGCATCTCATGGCAAAATGTATTAAACAAAAGTTATTTGTCACGTCATTTTCTACCGAAATGGTATATGTGATCATGGCCGTAGGACGAACCGTTCCCGCGATACGAGCGAAAAGGCGGCGCGCCACAGCGCAAGGTGAAAATTGTTGCATCTCTCAGCTAACCTGTATTGGTCACCCAGAACCCACCGCGTGGAGGTGGCTGTTCTTCGGGTTCCTCCCAAGCCCAACCCAACCAACCAACCATATGTCAGGCTTATTTTAGTCTGAATCTGTGTCAAATTTATTGATAAAATCAGATTTTGTGCTAAACTTTGGCACTTGTTGCCTAGTATAAAACGATCACGAGATTGGGGGCCAATAACTTTAGAAGATGCCTCTGCAACCAGTTTGACGGTTCTCTCGACTGCCACGGTGTGAGAGGGGAATTCACTAAATTACCATACCTCTGCAGTGTCTCCCGACAGCCCTTTTATGAGTTCTTCGTTAGAAACTGAACAAAGAACTGGTGGAACATTCAAAGTAATAGTGTTCCAGTTAATCATATCGTAATAATTATTAGCTTTGAAATTCAGCTTTGGCACTTTATTACATCTAACCCTTCCATTTACAGTGCCAGACTCTGCTTCTCTGGCTACCAGAAGATGGTCAAGGGCCAACTTTCTGACTTCTATCCGTTCGTCAGTCATCATACTAAGGAGAATGTTTTCTGGAAGAGCAAAGAAAGCATTCTGTTGAATGGATGAATCGACAACCTTGCGCAGTTTAGCAGGTAAGTATCTCGACCTTTGAATTGCAGCATAGAGATGGCGCTAGCGCGATGACCAAAATCTTTATCTCCTTTGTTGGTTTGTCAGTAGAAATGTATAATCTCAGAATTCTATTTGCACAGGTGAGCCAGCGAGATTTGCACATGTTACCTGGATGCATCGACGCTAAATCTGAGGAACATTGACCGGAAATAACAGCTTCTGATATTTTATAGAGATAAGCTTGGTCTGTGCTAAGTTGCTTCGGATTAATAACCTCAGAAGGTAATTGGCGGGATGGAAAACTTTCAAATTTGACAACAGGCAACTTCTCACAATCAGGGAGCAGTTTACCTATGTCGCCAGAGAATATATTTGGACTCTCTGAGACACCATCTATGTGTTCGAAAAGAGCACGAAATGGAAGTTCGTACAAATGTAGAAGACAAACAACCCACTGTAATGGCCTACCTATTCTTTCTTCTAGTTTCCGAATGATTCCACCTTTCCAACCTGTGTTCGTGTTGGTGCCATCAGCACCGACAACTTCTAGATGTTCCACATCAACTGAACTGTCTTGTAAATGTTGCCATATAGCTTGCGTCTCATCCTCAGTTGACCCGAAAGAAGAGGTGACGTGGCCAAAGTAATGACAACCAGGTTCCGCTATAAGAGAAATATGTTCCTCTTTGACAGTGTCGCGGTAGCACTTTTCATCTTCGCTGACTTGTGTAAGTGAATTGTCTTTGCGGCCGTCAAAATACAGCCCCTATACAGAGTCAATACTTTCGGTGTTTTGGAGCTTAACTCCAACACTTTTTTTTTGCCCGACTAATCTTGCATTTGTCAGTGACAAAACTAGCCTGATCATCTGTTATCAAACCTGCTTTTTTGGCATCCAGAAAAGCAGATGAAACAATCAAGGCCGCTGCTCTATCACTTACTCCAAATCTTTGGGCAGCTAAAGCAGTGTGTTCTAATACTAGTGTGTTTTGTTTGGTTTTAGAGGGTGGAAGAGAAAATTCGTCATCAGCATCGTTTTTGGAAGAATCCATGTGCGACGCACCTACATTGTTGTCGTCTGTATGAGAGTCTGGCTGATCTGAATGGTCACGAGTTCTAGTTGATACTTTTCTGGTAAATGTTGATGTTGAATGACGTTTTGAAAGCTTTTCTTTACGTTCATTTTTCTTTGTAATCTTTTTTGTTTCGGGTAGATCAACACTTCCAATGCGACCAATTCTTCTGGTTCTCTGGTCCAAGAGAAATGGTTGTTCATTGATAGGAACTTTCCTTTCCTTTGGACAAGTGCAAGAAGAAAAATAAATGCATTTACAAGCAGCGATGTCAAATAATTTTCCGGCAGAAGAGACAAAGTCGTCTCTTTTAGAGCTCAAACCTATTGGGTTCCTTAAAAACATTTGTTTAAGAGTCAGAAATTTCTTATGGTATATGGTGAGCATTTGTACAACTCTGGTGTGTGAAACTATCGGAATAAATGACTTTTTGAAAGTATTTTCAACCTTTTTTGCAACTATTTCTGTAACCTCTTTACTCCTAGGTTCATAGTTGTCGCCTCGGAGTCGCCCTATACGACATCTTTCAAACTGATAACACAAAAGAATATCCTGGTAAGTAGGTAACTTGGACTCAGAGAGATTGTACGGATATATGCCAGACACAGGACATTTCTGTCTAAGTTTTAATTTAGATACAGACATTTTGAGTTCTGTGTTTTGTTGAGAGAATATAAGTGATAGCACTCGGCGAAATCAACGACAAGAGTGAAGGAACTCGATGACAAAATATTTATGTGGAGACTTATCCGAACGTGTCCTTTGGCGTAGGTGAATGAATGTGAGTGATAGCACTCGGCGAAATCATCGTCAAGAAGTGTGGCCGCAAGCCGATTTTCACCTTGCGCTGTGGCGCGCCGCCTTTTCGCTCGTATCTCGGGAACGGTTCGTCCAAAGGCCATGATCACTTATACCATTTCGGTAGCAAATGACGTGACAAATAGCCTTTGTTTTGTACATTTTGCCATGAGATGCGTATTTCAGGCGCTAGGTAGACAATTTCACGATTTTAGGCGAATTTCCGAAATTTCAAGGCCGGAGTTGGGGTTGAAGATGCAATCCGATCTCAAAACAAAAAGTTGCATTGGAATCAAGAAGTACTAAGGCAACTTTTCCGCACTATTAGAAATTCTGAATCGAAAAAAGTCCGGAATCGACCCACCCTAATGCCCGTGCTTCGTGATTTAGCTGAGAGCATTTAAAGGACGGAAATAAGTCGGAATTTTTGTAAATCAAAGTTGATGGAGTTGAAACCGATGATGAAGATGCGATTTAAGAGCAATTCGATATATGCTGCTGATGATTATGATTTATGACCGACGAGAAGATCGCACTTGGAATACTGTATGCAGTCTGTTGTAAAGACATAAGAATAGAACTCTTGTAATTCGAACTTATATGTCAGTGGCATTAATAACGATAGTTATTCCTTAACAAGCCCTGAACGCACGATCAGTGAAATCAAGATTAGTATCACCCCTGCTATCAGAATTAATCTTCCGCTGGCAGCAACCTAAGATTTAAAAATACTACAATAGTAAGGATGTGTGAAACTGAAGTTGAGAGAGAGATTCAGACAATATATTCCTCCACAAACGTTTCCGCACACGCTTTCACTCATCCATAAAGAAGCTCATTGTCACTCTCCTCTAACGTCTGCTTTTCTCCCCAGTACAAAGTCAAAGCAGGTAACACTTTTCAAATGTTTAAAGTTGTGTTCACTTCGATCCCATGGAACATATTGAGCTTGACTATAATGTCGTAAAGCCAGAGAAGTACTTTCGGTGAGAGACACCATACTTTAAAAAATACTCCTATATACAAGGTCTGTCGCAAAAGAAACAGGACTGTTAAAAAAAATAACAAAAAATTAATATTTTTCAAAAGCTATATTTTTTTATTCAAAGTAGTTTCTTGTGCTTCGATACAGCGTTTAGCCCGGTCAATTAGCATTTCAAATGAGTGTTTAAGGCCATTTTTCGGAATGCTCTTGAGAATATCGGTCATAGCCATTTGGATAGCTGAAATGTCCTGAAACCAGTGTCCTTTCATGTGCAAATGAAGTTTTCCAATTAGGTAAAAATCACAGGGTGCCAGATCAGGTGAGTAGGGTGAGTGATTAATGGTTAATATGGAGTTTTTATCAAAAAATCAGTGACAAGTGTCGACCGATGACACGGCGCATTATCGTGCAACAGGCGCCAGGACCCTGCCTCACGGTATTGTGGTCGAGCACGACGAATGCGTGACAAAGGACGCTTCATAACACCAAGGTAAAACACAGCATTAATCGTTTGGCCAGCTGGGACGAACTCTCGGTGTACAATACCCTGGGAATCGTAAAAACAAATTAACATTGTCTTTATTTTTGACTTCTGAAGACGATGGAATTCTGATCGTCACAGAAGTCCTGACGACCTTCTTGGAATCGCTTAAGCCACTCATGCACATTACTACGGGATAGGCACTGATCACCATAAACTTTGTTCATCATTTGAAATGTTTCAGTGAACGTTCTCCCAAGTTTAAAACAAAATTTAATATTTGCTCTTTGCATTTTACGACCGATGACCAAAAGTTGCTGTCACTTTTTGATCGATAACATCGATTATAGTTATCCAATTGTTTTAAAATTTTTACGAAATGTCAACAAGAGATCAAACTTTTTATTTCATATACCCACCAATAGGTGGCGTCACCAGAAACAGTTATATTTAAAAAGTTCTGTTTCTTTTGCGACAGACCTTGTACTTCACCGCATCTGCAGGCTGCAGGCGGCTACCTTCCAAACGCGTCAGTGGTCCATACATGGGGTGGTTTTTCTCGGAAGAGTTGTACACTTCGACTCATAATTTCCTTATCTGGTTTCAAAATAAAAGTGTGATAAAAGACATTCGATATACAGTTAGCTTATCAAATATATTCGAGAAACCAGTATGTTTAAAACGAAACAACATAATTTTGACTTTAAAATATTTATTTTACCCTGAACAGGGTGGCTAAATGAGCTTCAGTCGCCTGGCCCACACAACACATAACCAACACCGAGCACCTAACCACAACAATAATCCCGCATCCAGAACCCTCTACACTCACCGCATTAAAACATACGTCACTAGCACGCTTCATTCACCACACTCATCTCTACACCACCTACAATCCACATCACACATAACTAAATACATTACCACTGCATTTCTCACCACAACCAAAAGGGAACAAAAGGGGCGGAGAAACAACTTGGCCATCACTTCTTCTTTTTCTTGCGATCCGAACGAAAGCCGTGCGCTGTTAATACCGAGGTTTTTCAGCCGTTGCATATTGTGCGAACATCCCTTTTTTATCTTCCTCTTGCGGATATAATACAAATACATTCTGTGAAATTTTGATTGACTTGTACATAAAATCCTTCAGAGGAAAAATATATTTGGTGAAATTTTTGGCGGAATTGTGTGTTGCCTTTTTTATTCCAATTCCGAAAGGTGAGTGCGAGGAGACTAATCGAAAATTACATGGTCCTTCGAGCCTACAGGAAGGCACTATAGAAAAAAATCAAGTTTTAATACAAACGAGTGTAGTGACGTTAAAACACTTAAAAAGCGAAAGAAAAAGAAAAAAAACAATATTAAGTCAAAGTGAAAAGTTAAGTGGGACAACAAGAAATAAACACATACAGAAACGAAGTTCATTTTTAAAATAATAATATGTATATACACATGTGAACATATTTATATATATATATAATTACATGTTTTTGTGTAAAACATAATAAAACAAAAATTAAGTTTTTTAAACAAATTATTATACATAAAAGTAAGAAATCAAAATCAAACGAGCGCGACGCGTTATAAAAATCTAACCCTAAACATAATTCGGGCGCGATCGGTCAAAACAAAAAACAAAAAAAAACAAAAAAAAAACATCAATACAACATAATAACAACACACAATAGGAAAGCTGGAGCACACGGGCTTAGGACAACAGGAAAATTTTAATTATATGTATCATATATATACCTATATAAAACAGTAAAAAAAAACAAGTAAGGAGGGGCTAAGTTCGGGTGTCACCGAACATTTTATGCGGACATTCTCAAGAAAATTAAGTGTGATAGTGGCCTTGAGGAACTGGGCACA